>NC_086286.1:76297400-76597400 GCF_963924245.1 Chroicocephalus ridibundus
GTCCGCTGAGCTATGGCGTCTGCTGTGTTGTCATAGTCCGCAGTTGTGGGGTAGTCCCTAGGAAACTATTACCAGCCGCTGGAATTTAAAGAACATCCAAAGCTGCTTTGAATTACACCCCAGCTATGATTAATGCAGGCGAATTGTGCAAACTGAGCTTCTGTAAAGCAACATTGTGTAAGGTAAGGAAGGAAAGAGTCCAGAGTAATTTTTCCCCCTCTATTGTTTAAAAAGTCACAATATACCTGCAGTTTTTTAAATGACGGACAAAAGGAATTCAGCCAGAATTGTGATTCTTAGGTGTTTGATATGTATTCTGATTAGTCTTTTCTGGAATTGTCGTCTGTACTGCAGAATAATTATCTGTACACGATTCCTTGTATTAGCATTATAACCTAATCAGATCTATATAGCTTTCTGTCTGACTTTTTTAATTGGTTCTGTAATAGCCTCAGTGTAAAAACAGTAACCTGAAGTGATTAGTCATTCGTTATTTTCCATGTCCCTGAGTCAAAAGAAAAGAGATGAGCTAATCAAATCCATACCACCAGCCAGTCTTTTCCAGAAGTAGCCAGAAGTAACAGAAGTTGCTTTTACATAGCAGAAAATCACTTCAATTCTTTGCCCAAATGACTGCACAGAATGGAGCTCCTATAATACCTTCATTGAAACTACTGTGGGTTTATTTACATCAGAGAGAGAATTCATGTAATTTTATGTGAGCCAAAGCCTTACTTAACAAAAAGGAGAAACACATTCTTTTATGTCCAGCACCATCTTATTGACAGGAAGTGTTTTTCACTAGGTTAATAAATATTAAAAAGTCAAATACAGTACAAACAATATAAATGAAAATAACCTACGTAGTATTTATAACATGCAGTTAACTACCTTGGCTTATATTCTGGAGTAAGATAAACTGGCGCTGTCTTATAAAATTGAAAGCATTATGTCTTAACAGCTAGCTCTGTGTCTTAAGACAGGAAAAAGAGACTGTACGTAACATCTAGCGTTTCACATTCTTAATTTTATATACAATTTTATACATCTTTATAATATGTAATTATATTCAGTGCACACACGTGTATGAATATAGTATATACACTTCCAACAATATTTCAAATTATATATAATTTATGTACATTGCAACAACATTCTTTTACGTTAAGCATTATTTAAAGATATGGGCAACCACTATTAGAGATTAATATTATTAAAGGTATAGATGTCACTATTTAATTTACTACTACTCTGTTCTAGCAAAAACCAGCACACCAGTGCACTCAGTACAACAGATTTTTTTACGTTAATCACTGCACATAGCTGGAGAAAATCCCTAACTTGAACAGTTTGAATCTAATTAGATGAGATGAAAAAAAAAAAGTTTTAGGATATGGTACTGAGGCACAGATACACTTAATCACTTCCCCAACCAGTTCATAATCATTAGGCGAAGGGGAAACTGGACTTGGATGTCCTGAGTCCTAATGAAGTCTCTTAAATTCAAAGAGCATCCTCCCCTGCTAATGTCCATCATATTCTGTTATTCCCCTTTTTATCTTATTTTACACAGTGCTGTACTTCCTTTTTCAGCCAGAGCATATAGTGGTCAAAGATAATATTGGTGCCAGAGGATAAAACTTCCATTAACAAGCTGATGATGTCAGATGCTGTTACCAACTTATTTATTTAAAACTGCAGATCTGTCAACAGAAAACTAAAAGGAAACTTATCTTTCCCTGAGTCATCCCCAAAAGATTTAACGACAAGACCAAGGGCATCACGCTGGGCTGATGTCACACAAAGGCTAAAGAGCTGTTGCTCAGCATCTTCACGACCCCAGTGCTCTGCAGGTTTGCCTTTTGTGGGATCCCTCCCAATGGTCTGCTCTATCTCCCCTGTCCTGTTGGTCTCTGGGATGTGCACTGGAGAAGTGACCTCGGGCACCAGGACCAAGGAAGAGGCATTACAGTGTTCTCCTTTGCCCAGAAGAGCACCAACACAAGCCTTTCACAGTTGTGCCCTGCTGAATAGTTGCCTTCTGACGCAGGATTTACTTGGACGCAACACGGTCAGCCAGTACATCTAGTTAGGCCCCAAAAATCATGATATTGCTAAAAATTATTAAAAAAAAAAAAAGAAAAAAACCACTTTCTATCAGCCTTGAGCTTCGCTTTTGGACAACACTTCAGTAACATTTGCAAGCTACTCTCCATGGGCACTAAAGCTGGTTAATTGGCTGCTGATACATTGAGTGGGTTTCTTTTATTCTGTTTCTCCTCTTTAATCACATGGATTTAGGAAATTAGGCTTTATTAAAAAAAAAATAAAAATCACTGATTATTATCAGATGCACTAAAAAGAATGAAGGTGGGATACGGAGAGAAAAAATGCCCTTACTGAGAGCTACAGAAACTTTATGCTTGTAAAGGCAGCAGGTGTGATTCAAATGGAGCTGTACCTTCAAGAACATCTTTTTTTGACAGAATTTATGAAAGAAAGACCTTATTTCCCAGCTATGTTTTATCCAAATACCATCAATCTGTTCCATCCAAATGGTTGCAATACTAACAGATCAGAACAAGGTTTCCATGTCCTGTTATTAAAACACCTTTTTTCTCCCTTGTCTGCACATCTTTTGTCATTTCAACTAGTAACATTTGGCATTTTTTTAAAGCTAGAGCCTAGAGCATGCAAATTTTTCACTGTGATTTAGATGTCCAATTAGTGTAAGCACATGTCGTGTCAGGAAGCATAGGGGAAAATAATTACAAGGCCGGGGGGTGGGGGCGGGGGGGGACGGAATTAAAAAGGTGGACAGTAAGTGGGAACCTGAAGACTGAGAGTAGAAAACAGAGTATCTGTCTTGTCATTGTGCTAGCAGAAGCCCAAACTCTGCTACATTATTTTCTAGTAAGGTTTTTTTTTTTTAAAGATGTACCATTTTAAATGACGTGAGAGATTAAGAGCAAAATAGCACAGATTGAAGTCTCTGAGCAGGAATTCATCAGAGCTATTCATTTAAAACTAACTGTAGGAGCCCTTTTCTTTTGTTCCTAAGTACTCCTACCTGCTAAAAAATGCTATTAAATATGCAGATTAAATGATACTGTTGCAACAGATTTTGTTATGAAATGAGGTGTCTCCACAATTCAACAGAAGCAGACATAATTTTCCGTGCAAATATTTTTAAAATATATACAAATGGAAATGATCTCAAGTCGCACCGGGGGGGTTTAGATTGGATTTTAGGAAAAATTTGTTCATCTAAAGAGTTATCAAGCACTGGAACAGGCTGCCCAGGGAAGTGGTTGATTCACCATCCCTGGAGGTATTTAAAAGATATGTAGATGCAGTGCTGAAAGACATAGTTTAGTGGTGGACTTGGCAGTGTCAGGTTTACAGTTGCATTCAATGATCCTAAAGGTCTTTTCCAACCTAAACAATTCTAAAACTTTATTTACATATGCACGCATGTATATGTACACATACTGAAGTCCTTTGTGATCTCCATACTTTTCACAAAGGAAATGGCTCTGACATGTTTTGGTACGATATACATTCACCTTTGCAGTGCTACTACGGGGTGGAATATCTGCCTTTGACCTGAAGGAATTGTGCATCCAGGCATGCATATGGTTGTGCGGGTGACTGCTATGGATGTGCTGGGAGAAATGCCGATCTTAGGACAGCCAAGGATGCGTACTTTATAGTGGAAAATCCATCTCTCTAATCTTATATCTCTAGAGGGCTATTTAAAATGTTGGGTTTTTTTCGCAGTATAGAGATGCAATATTGTGCTCACTAATTCTTAGGACTGCTTGTGGCAGGAAAAGTGTTCTCCTAATCTCTTATTCCTGAGCAGCATAAGGGAAATAAAGCCATTGTTATTAGTGCCTGGGCTCTGAAGAAATGCCGTAGCAATTTTGTCTCTACTCTACAGAGATCTGTTCATCAGCATCACAATTCAGTTAATTGCGTGTCATTTAAAAACTCCCTTTCTGCATAAAAGCAGATTAAAATATTCCTTCAATATGTTTCCCCTTATATATGTTTACCTGGCTGGGTAGCCATGTCTGTTACCCTTATTTTGCTTTTTAAGTTTTACTTGAGATAAAAGGACATCGATATCTCAGCAGACACAGGATATGCAACATTCATTTGCACCTTTGCATCTACTTACCTGTTTATATCCTTATCTATAAGACCCATATAGCCCTGGTTACCATCCTGTGTCTGGGCCGGGACTATAAAAATAAATAGGTAGGCACTCGCTGGGACTTCCAAACGCTGATCTCTCCTGTCTGCCTTTTCCATGCAGAAGGCAGCAACGTCTCAGTGGTCTCTATTTCAGACACAGCTTGTCGGTAGCTGGGGCTGACCCTGACACATTGGGGCACAAAAAAAGTGTTGCAAAAGTGTGATGGGCCAGCCTGGCTGGAGAGGAACAAGCGGCAGACATCAGTGATGGCAACCAGGCACTCGGGCCAATACAACTGTCAAATATCCAAAATTGCCCAAGCCTCAAACTTACATTTAAGTCAAAGGACTCCCATGGAATCTTTCGAATGCCTCGCAGCATAGCCTAGCCGGTGCCCATGGCTTCACACAAAATACTCCTGTTTCTAACACCACTATAACATAATTTAGTCAACTGCAAAATTTTGAAAGGAGAGATTTGTTTAATAATAGTAAAGAAAGGGAAAAAAGGATGATCCCCAAACACTTTTCTTCTATCTGTGTCTTGATTACCTTCGGACTCCATGGTCTCAGGATCGGAATTGTTGCAATTCTGAACTTCAGATAAAAGCCAAAGCAGAGAAGAAGTCATGAACAGGGTTTTGTCCTGGGTTCTCTGACATCCATAAGTGTTCAGCTCTGTGGAGGTTTCAGTTCAATCCATATTCACATTTGTACTAGGATCAGACTCGTTGAGATGTAGTGATATTTTTCACTTGCATTTCACCATTAATGAATGCAAAACCTGATCTGATTAATAACCAGAGTGTTGCAAGCCTCAACTGACTCAGGAATAAATGATTAGCCAATGGAGCTTGCTGTCAAAAGAAATGATTGAGGACATGAACTGAATAGGATTAAATACATTTGACATCAGAATTTTAAAGCATGTAAGAAGAATAGGAGCTAACTTCCCCATTAAGCAGGTTGATCTACAAACGTACACTTTGATTGTATTTCGCTATGTTGTTTCTTATTCATTTTGTACCATTCAGCTACAGGGAGAGGGAGAAGGAGTATAAAGGAAGAAGCCAGCAGGCTTTGGACTGCATTGGAAACTGCGAGGAATAACTTGCTGGGATTCCTTCAGCGTAGGGAGAAACAATAGTCCTGAAAATAGGGGTCCCATCCTGCATGCCTGGAGGCAGCAGAGCCAGCGCCGGCATCAGACACACTCTGTGAAGGGGCAGCGGCATCAGGGAGCACGAGATTCCTGAGGCAGGTTTTGTCGGGCAGTTTGGAGACTGGCTGGGATTCTGGCAGCCGCTTGGGCTGACCTCTCCAACCTGCCCACAGCACAGCCCTACCCCGGCCACGGAGAGGAACCACTACCTAGGCAAGCTGTCACTCTGACTTAGCCCGGTAATAGCCCTTTTCCTAATAGCAATTTCTGGGATTTTTAACAATGGAATCAATTTTGCTGATGCTAACTCATGTGTACCTCTACAGATTTGTTGCTTAACAATTATTAAACTTTTGTGCGTGTAAGCAGGTGTAAAAAAAACCCAAATTACTAAGAAAAACAATTTATGCAATTTTTTTTATGTTACATCAGTCTTTAATCTTTCATTTCAGGAAATGTGATGTAAAAGAACTGGACAATCTATAGTAGATTATTGTATTGGAAATCAGCCTAAGTACAGCATCGAGTCTGGTCATTTGCGAATATTGTGCCAAATACATTATGTCAAATGTTTTACACCAAATGGCAACTCATTCCAAGAGTTGTGCCACACACAGAAATCATCTGCCTCCGTGAGCAATCATAAGGCACTAAAGAAATGTAATACTTGAATCCTGGAAGTAAATCCTGGAATTGCAACCCCGAGAGAGAATTTTCTTCTGCAGATTGCATGCCAGGCTTTTTCTGAATTATTATCACAGATGGTGAAAAATTCCCATGGCCTTATCCTCATGTTCTTTTTCATTCCGAATGGAGTCCTTTGTGAAATACCAGCACGACTGCATATGTTTGAACTCTGACTGTCCACTTAAACGTATGCTGCACTTCAGTGGTGTGGTTTCCGAGAGAGAGTGTTAGGCTCTGTTTCAGGAGGTTTAGAACAATTTATTTTCACCCCAAGGCCACTGAAACCTTGCCTAGTATTATCTCTGCTAGACTACACCGCTTAACTAGAACAGTCAGAGCTGAAACACAGTTCGTCATGCTGTACTTAATCCAATAGAGCTGCAAGCTTCAAAGAGAAAATTCCAGTCTCTCCCTGTCCTCCACATCCAGCTCCATGTGCCTATCACTTCCCCCAGCTCTCCCCAGTGACCTTTCAGCTGCAGAGTTAGCGGGATCTGCCCGCTGACCCGGGGGAAAATGACGTGTGGCTGGCTCTGGGATCTCTTGGTCATTGGATGGCCTCAGTCGAGATGCTTCAACTCACTCACCCTCCCACTTATGCCTCTATAAAATGGGGAAATGATAGTGGTGAGGTCCCTGTAGTTAGTTTCTCTCCTAGTGAAAGATCTTCCATGGTAGTCTATTTCTCAGTAATCAGAGTGAGCCTATTTAACTGACAGGAAAGACAAAATTACTCAGGTGATCTTACTTCTTAGGCCTCAGGTTTTCTTATGTTTGAATCAACAGCTATATAAAGCCCATATGTTACTTGGTATAATAGGTATTCTGAATGAATTTTCAAAGTACAGAGTATCAGAGATCTATAAAAGAAATCACAGGAGCTGCGAGCATTCTTACAGTGGGCGTGAAATTGTACGTCTGCTATCAATTTGGGATGAAAGTATTGCTCACCTTTTGCAGCTAAGTAGCGGGCGAATTTCGGAAGGGACATGGGGGGAGCTGGGCAGCCTGACCCGCAGCCTTTCTGGCGTGCCCGCTGTTTGTCACCTGATAGGGACGGAGCTGACTGCCACCCCGTCCTGCCCTCAGCCCTCGCCCTCCCGCTGCTGCTGCTGTGCTGGGGCGCAGGGCTGGCCGCTGTGGTCGCACACTGCCTGCCTCTGTGACCCTCATCACACTACACCGGGGTACCCTACCTCGACTCCTGCGGGTGGAGCAGCGTAGAACAGCTGGAGCGTGCTTATGGACTTGGCATTTAATGGGCTTTTTTGGTGAGTAGTGGTACAAGCCTTATGTATCTGTTAGTGGTACACAGTGTACAAGCCGTATTGAAATGGATTCGTTCCACAGGAAATATGATTTTATGCTTCCTAATTAAGCAATTAATTTGAGTTTTGCCTACTATTTTGCAAATGTCAGGGGACAAAGTTGAGAACAAGTGCACGCTGTATTTGCATCAGGAACTGAGGGCTAAAGGATTGTGCAAAACTGGTAGTATGCAGAGCTGATTTCCAAATTAATGTTTGGATGCATTTGAATAGATAGTTAATTTTACTTTTTTCTTCACTGTTTTGGTATAGCCTGGTTTGAATCCCCCCAACAGAATAAGAATACAGATTTAAAGAAAGTCTTGGCTGACTAATCTCTGTGAGTGTCCTTGAAAGTCCTTCTTTATTCTTATTATGACTCTGTTCTTTTCCACTGGGAAACACATGTTGTCCTGTAACTCTAAACTCATAAGAGACAAATGTCATGAAAACTTGGATGGTTAAATAAAAATTAATTTGAATGGTCTGAGACCGACAGCTGTTTCATGCAGTTTGGGCCAGTCTATGGAAATTTTGAAAAATTAATAACCAGCAAAATATGTCTCAAGTAAAATATGCTCAGTGTGTTCCATCTAAACGATGCTAATTTTATCCACTGAAAACAGAGTCTTGAATAAAGCTTGGTTCATTCACAGAAAATAAAGCACTGCTTTTCCTTAATAAAGTGATAGCAAACTTGTTTAGTATCAGCATGTACTCATTTACCATATATTGTTTTATTATTACATGTGACTACGTATATAGATAATTAGAGGCCTAATCCAGAAAAGCCCAGAGAGCGAGAGCCGACATTGTGCTGGGTGTTACATCAGTTCTGCACCACTGAGGAACCCACTTTATTTACGGAGAATCCCCTGAAAGCAATGAAGGCAGTCAACGAGCTGTTTTACACAAGTGGGAAGACTCTGGTCATGCATGTCTAAAATGTGCAATAGAAAAAGACGTGATTGACCATTTTATGGCGTGTTGGACTTCACACGGAGTCTGCTTCTAGCAAAGAAAATTTCTAAGGTATTGCATGCAATAAATGAATCCTCTCGGCTCTTGTTTTCAATGTTGCATGCACTTCTTTAGTGTGAAAACTTCTGTGGAGAATTCGTGAGCTAAAAATTCTCTGCGGTGAGGTACTGAGACTCTAGGAAACAAAACTGACAATGTTGTAGCTCTGGGCATCTGTGCTCCTGCTCTTCTATATTGAAAAATCAATATGTGACAAAGATGTGGTTTTAGAAGGCTCACTGTATGCAAGTGGCTATTAAAATGGTATTACTGGTATCTTAGTCAAATTGGCATGTTAAACATATGGGTAGTATTATTAATATGACATATGCCTGGCATTTGAGTAACAGTCATCAGTATATCTGAAACAGAAGGCGCCTGCTTCATGGGTCAGTTTGCTACTGAAATCTGTAGAGAGTTGAATTGAAACTAAATAGTTGGTAAACCCCGTGCAATTTGGAGAAGCTACCTGATCCCTACATCTCTCAGGTAAATCTGAGATTGAGGGAAAAGCTGTAGTTGACTGAGGAGACACATTCATCAGGAATAACTCAGGTGATGTGGATGCCTCCATCATGAAAATGAAAACATGTAATAGCAGTGCACCTGCAGTGTGATAAAGTGCCCGGTGTGTGTGTGGCCACAGCTCCACAGGCTGTGTACCGTGTGTCTTGAAACTAAATCTTTCTTCCTCCTATTGACTTCTTGCCCTCTGGTACATTTTGTTGGCTGCTTGAGACGCTTTCACTAAGTACAAAGTCAATTGACTGTAAGTGGTGATGAAGAAAACGTCGTGTGATTAATATTACAGTTCAAGCTCTTTGGATCAGTCGCAGAAAGAGCAGTCAAATAAACTCAACTTCATTTCGAAGAATCACACACTGTTAATGGTGGAGAGTCTGCCTGGAGCCCAAAGGGAAAAACAAGCCACTTGAGGCAAATCTCTCTTCTTTTACATAGAACAAACTAGTTGAGCAGTGTTAAAAGCTGCCTATTGATTTGTGCCCAGACTGAAAGCCATGCAGTGATGTAAATGAAAATGTGTCAAGAGTCAATATTGATTTTTTTTCTTTTTCTTCTTCTCTTTTTTTAAAGCAAGGCCACCCCCCTTGGGAAATACTGTTAACTATACTGCTAGGCTTGTCTGTGCGTGAAGACCCTTTTTCACAAGACAACATATGTCCAGACATCAAATTTCCTTTTCACTGAGGTAATACGGACAGCATGCTGAGAGCCTCTATGTTGACAGAATTTCTTTTTTTATTGAGAAAATTGTTAGGTGAAGAAAAAGAAATGGCAAAGAGAAGAAATCAAATATTAGAGAAGATAAATTTGCTGGGCTGAGCTTGCAGTCTAATACTTGCAGAGTAAACCAGATTTTTCAAAAAATCTTTGCTTGCAACAAATTTGTGTAACTGTACAAATTATACTCAGCAAGAGCCAAGGACAAGGAAAAGGTAGAAAGGGAGTCCTGTTGTCCCTAGAGAGGTGTGCACTCAGCTGGAGTGTCTACTGTCGAGAGTTTCCCTTCAGAAAGATGGAGGCCCCAGCAAGAAAACCTGCAAGAATCTCTTTTGAGTGAAGGCTAGCAGAAGAGAAAGAGGTGATCCCTGGAGGGTAATCCAAATACATTATTTGTTGAGTTCACACCATCCTCAGCTAGGGATATACAAAGCAGTTTAGGAAAATACAGCTAGCAGTCGCCTATTTTTTTTCCCTGAAGAATCAGATGCAAACTGCAATAAACAGTTTTCAAAATCAACGGTTATAGCTTTTTCTATTAGATTACAAACTGCAACCGGGCTCTTTTAACCAAAATTTCTACCATGCTACCTCTTAGCAGGTAATAGTCTTCCACATCTTTGACAAAGACTCCTCCTCTGTAGCTAAAATAAGCTCTTTTCAACCTATGCTATCAAATCTGGCAACTAATCGTCTACGCTTCCCTTAGAGGAGACAACAGGATGTGGCAGACAGCCCATGCAGCTCTGATCTTCTAAGAATGAACGAAGACCTATCAGGGTGAGTTGTATTTTGTGTGGAGGCAGCCTTGTGAGAGATGCTTTTTACGTTATTGGCACTTTGTAAGGCTTTGGATACTTCCACAGCTCCTAGCTTTGCCTCCTGGACAGAAGAAACGTTGCTCCATCTATGGTGGTGGTTTCGTTCTCTCCATTCATCCATCTCTACTGGCCTCTCTCCATGAAAGAAAGATATTTCTCCTGACTCTATATCTACTCACCTCAACTGTAGTTTTACTAGGGTGACAAAAGAACTAAATCAAACTGAAAATAAATAAATGGAGAAATGAAATTCTAAATTGTATACGCGACCAGACTGAGTACCACAGCAGCAAACTGGCAGTCTTCCAGCTACTGGCAGCAAAAAGTGCCCAAACTAGGGAAACGCTGTGGCAAATCAAAAGTGCAACCCCAAACATATTAAGTGTGTGGAAATACTCCGATCGATTTCATCTCGATGAGGTTCAGGTTCCAGCTAATTAAAATAAAAGTTCATTTTTAAGACTCCAGCAAATTCAATTTGGCCTTCTATTAAAGGCTGCAACTGCATTATAAATGGATGCCTGGTTATTTGGGCTGATGAACTGAAAGCAGTTGAGTGAGAGATGTGCACATGGCTCCCTTTTTATTTTTCATCATCTCAGGCAGGTTTTTGATCCTTTGATTATTTATTTATTTATTTATTTTTAACTTTTTGTTGCCAAACAGAATGAAAACCATAAGTGTAGTAACTTTTCTTGTTGGTTTTTTTTTTTTTAAGAGAAGAAACATGAGGATAATAACAACTGCTGCATAAACTAGACGTAATTTGTCACAAGTCTGGAAAGTAAGGCAATACTGAGGTTGTTCATGCATTCTGCCCGGTTTGTCAGGCAGGTTGCCTTCAATTTTGTGTTATAACAATTCAGACATTATTATTATTAAAATTCAGGCAGAGGGAGACAGAAGAAGATATAAAATTATTCCACTGCTATCTTCTGTACATAATGTGCAGAGATATTCACTCAGTGGAATTCTAAAATAAAAGAAATTAACAAGAAATATGAAAGGCAAAACACTTACGAATTGGATGCATTTTATAAATCTGCTTTAAAAATGTATGAATGGGAACGATCTGACATTAACTACTTTCCAAACATTTTACTTGTCTCATAATAATGTTCTTTGCATAAATGATTTTATTTTGTCAACACCACAATTTCCAGTGCTGTCTCACACTTTTCTTTTCTGGGCACAACAACTAAATATGATAATATGAGTGATTTCATCCAGATTTGGAAACCCCTCTTTCTTCTGTACATCTTAAGAACTAAACAGGAGAAGGGCTGTAGGTTAGAGCCACTTAGATGCTCAGGCGTGTAGAAGACAGGTACTGACATGCGGAGGATTTAACTGGTGTCACCTGGACTCATCTATCCCTGGTGCTGGTGTTCCCCCTTGGAAGTACACAGGAAGCTACCTGAATTAACCAGGAATAAAATGAAGGGGAAAGAAGCATCTGCCTCTGGCCAGACAGACATCTCCTTTCTCTTCATATTCTTGGCTGCAAACTCTGCCCTACAGCTAGGTGCCAAAGCTTTCTTTCTGTATTTGATGAAGCAGACAAAATGATATTTCACATTTTTCCTTGATATTTCTTTCATCCATTCATTCATTCATCCAGTGTGAATAGACTTGTGATTAATTATTTGTTCTGGAGCAAGGACTTGAATCTTGATAACCCAGATGAGTTGACCTAGCTCTTGGCAATATTTAATCCTGTAACTCTTAACACCTGCCTTAGACATGTTCTAAAGTCACTTCTGTCATCTGGCACAGCTAGACAAATGGGTGGAGAATTGCCTTGTTTGAGAATTCATCTTTAGGGACTTGGGATCTTTGGTTTGTGCTAAGACTCTTACCTGGGGTGCCATCACTTTTTAAGCCTGCCAAAAAAGAGGTACTGACACGGTTCTAGCATGTCCTCCACCCCACGGGAAGAGAAGCCAGTCCAACAGGAATACAGCGTAAAAGCAACACAGTTGTAGCTGAGTCCTGAGCTTTCTGAGACACCTTTTGACTTTTAGGGGTGCCCGGCGAGGCAGTGATATGGCCAGAAGATGACCTTGCAGACACTCAGTACCAGAAGCTGCCCCAATGCAGGCACAAGCTGCAGCAAACCAGGGAAGAACCTCTTTTCCTGGAAGTCCTCCTGCTGCACCTAACAAGTCACCTGGAAGGTGTGGGCTCACATGCTTCATCAGCCAGGGCGGAGACGACTCAGTTACGTCTTTCCTTCGGAGCAGTCACTGGTTTAAATAGCAAGTAGTCTTTAAAGCAAACAGCAGAAAACGGGTCTTTTTCCCAGCTGAGTGCCCTGATTGCTGCCCTATGGTCATCCTCTGTCCTGCTCTCTGGCCCAAGGATTCCTTAATTATTTAATGTAAAATAAAACAGCTTTCTTTGGAGCAGTACTGAGTGCTCTGTCCATCTCTCTGTCTCTGGGTATTCGCGTATGCATGTGCATACATAAAGACACTGGTCCATAGATGGAGAGGTTGCAATTCTCCTGGGAGGTGAGATATGTGAGTTTGAATCCTCTTAGGCTGGAGGGAAAGGGAGGATTAATTTTATTTTGTTCATAGTCTTATATTAGAAGAGGGTTTTAATGGGGTACTTGAAAGAGGACAGTAGAATGACCTTGGGAATGTTGTATGCCTGGTAGTATTTGGTTGAGTGCTAAATTGTTGAAGGGGAGAGAGGATGATAAGTAGGGGAAAAGAGGCAAATCAATTTATCTCAAAACTGTATTGGTTAAATTAATCATTTAAATGATCTGGTCTGGGTCCTTTATAAGATGCACACTTCTATGTGTAAGCCACTTGTCTTTTTTACAGATGAAATGCTTTGTAGTCAGTATAATAATATGTCCCATTTCTCAGCACAGGACACAGAGGGTAGCATGATAATAGCTTATCTGTTTTTATTTTAAATGGAATCTATTTGAGATATCTTCAAGATGCAAAAAAAGGAAATAATAATATGGATGAAATAGCAGCTGTCCAAGACCTCCACTTTCTCCGAGAAATCTTTATGAAAAACTACATAAACAATTGTGTTGTTTAATGTTTTCTTTGCATGTTCAGGTGTTGCATTCAGGAGTGAATTCAGAGTGTAAAAGAAGAGGCTGTGTCTGCGTTTCAGAAAATAACATAATATGTGACTCACATTTTGGAGAAAAGAGAAGGGGGAAAAAATGTTACTCATTTTTCTCTCCTCTAACCCAACTCTTTAAGCTTCTTTTAACATTTGCCTTACTTCAAACACATGCTCTGTCCTCTTGAATCCAATGCAGAGTCCTTAGTCTCTGGAAGGGGGAAGAGTCTGTCCGAGACCCATTGCTCTGGGGGTGAGACAGAGTGGGGAGAGGGAAAATGGAGGTTTGTGTTTTGTTTAGAAGAGAAGGAGGCAGACATGGGCAAGGAAATAGAGTGTGAATATAAATAAAGATTATACATTCAAAAGCCTTTTAGAAATCCAGCTCTCCTCCCTTTTCCCTCTGCCCACCCCATGGAATTATTCTGGATTTGATCCCATATCTCTCTCTCCCTTTGTTCAGTGACACACGAGTATGTGACCCATGCTCTGAAAGGTGTCAATTCCCACTTCCTATCCCGCTTAACTCAGATCAGGCGGAAGAACTGTTTGAAAAGCAATGGTTATGAAATGGATTTTTAACATGAGCTCAGTACTTCTAGTGAACGTTCGTGCCACAATAATTTAACCTGCCAGATTACTTAGGGGGAAGAAAAAAAAAAAAAGTAAATACAAATAGGCTGGGAACACAGTTAAAATGTGATTTCTAATTTATTGTAGTGGTTAGGAGCATATTTTTAACTCAATTTGCCGTGCTCTCCATGATTACTGTAGGCTTGTCAATGAGAAAAACTCTTCCCAGTGAAATATGTGGATCCTTGCCCTTAAATAAAACAGTATTGTTTATGCCTTCTAACCAAGGATATTGTTTACAGGGCAGATAACGGCTAAGTCTTCTTTTCATTATTGACTACATGATTTATTTCCTTTTGCAACTGCATTTAGATGTGCTAAAACCTCTCTTGACTGTTTATAGTCTTCTCAGTGCCTTGCTCCAGTATGTGAATGCAGCACAGTTGTATCCAAACAGCTGAGTATGGAGCAAGTCCAAGCTAGCGGTCAGCTGCGCTGAATAGCTGTGGCAGTCTTTTCACTGTTTGTTTTCTGCTCTGTAGCAGAGTATGTAAAGACACTGAGGGAATAGTGTATTATTGGACATGGGTATAAAGACTTCATCAGCCTAATGGAACGATTAACTCAACCATTCTGCTGCTCTTGATCTGCAGAATTTTGCTTTAAGATTAGAGTGATAAGGTGAAGATTAACACCTCTGGGTCAGTGGGGCTGATGAGACATGATTTATTAATCCTCAAAGAAAACCTTAATTGGACACTGGAGCCCTCTTTCCTTCATTGTTAAACACTGCCAATTCCCTGGGTAATTAGGGTAGATGGTGAGTATGATAGAGACTTATTGTAATTAGATGCACCAAAACTAAGGTAATGATTTTTTCCCCTGGGAACACCATGTGTTATTTTCTCCAAATAAATCAGTGCCGATGTTTGCGAACACCTGAAAAACATCCCCTACAAACGGTCATTGACTACCCAAACATAACTTATAGAAGGGAACTGGAGAATAGGGTTCATGAGAATCCTTTGATTTAGAGGAACTGTCTTAAATCCTGGCCTTCAGAGCACAGAGAATTTACTGTGCAAGCAGGTTAATGAGCAGGTTGATTTATTCTTATTTTTTTCCCTACCATTACTCATACTTTCATCAGGTTCTTTCCATTAGGAGGCACTGATTTATAGGAAGAAGCGCTCCTCTGAGGAGTTTGGTAGATTTTGAAACCAAATCTCGGAAATACTTTCTTTTTCAAAGAAATGTCTTGTTGCAGGCAGTATAATAAATGGGTTCATTATAATGCAGCATGCAGCTAAAGATGGGAGAAAACTCCGTAGGCATACAATTCTAGCTACTGTACCCCAGGCTCAAGAAACGGAGCTGTGTGACTTGAGGATTCATTAAGACGCTCGGTGTAGTGCAGCCCTGATGAAATAAGTTAACATTCTCATTAGGGGGTTGGAGCAATCATTTGGAAAAAGCCTCCTCTGCTACATTTGTTTTACTGTGTCACAGGAAGCATGTCCTCAGTCAACTGGGATAATCATTGTCAGCGTTTTACATAGTTACATAGCAAACTAATAAGCCAGATTGTTGAATTATGTCAATCATGTCTAAACATCAACAAGAAAATTGCTGTATGCAGATGGGAAATTTGTAAAAAAGCCTAGATATACAGTACAGTGTCAACAGCGCACATTGTGAGATCGTGATTTAAGACTAATATCTGGGGGAATGTGACTTTCCACCGTGTGGCTCTGAAGCCAGATTGCTGTCTCTGTTAAACTGTCTGGTGAGACTTTTGACATTTAGGGCACTGACCGAGAAGAACTTGTATCATTAAGCATTATGCCTTGCTTCTCCTACCCCGTCACTTTACCCACCACATTATCACACTGGTATAGTAGTTGTCTTCTTGTTGCCTCTGTTGGAGTCCTCAGGATTTATTGCAACTTCACACCCAGACCGACTTCCCAAGGCTCTAGCCAGAGGAGAGATGAGAATCAAGAAGTGGTGTCAGAATTTTTTCTGCTAAAGACAGAGAAAAATTATATATATTCCTACCCTACCCTGTTGGGAACTGGAGTCAGCTTTTAGCCCAGTGATCCTGATGTCAGCTTTCTGAGTGACAAATCCTTTTGGCGCTTGTCATCTTTGCACCAGACACCACCCTAGGGGGGAAGGGACCTGTTTGTGCTGGTAGTTGCTGAGTACTTGTGTGATTTCACCCCTGCCCAGGCTGATACATAAGGGACAAAAGAATGAAGAGTTTAAAAAATGCTATAAAGCTTTCAGAATGCTTAAATAGACTGTTGTGAAGACTGCACAAGGAAGTAAGATAAAAAGTGAGACATTAATCTGCAGAAAGAACAAAAGATCTATTAAATTAATCAATAGGTCTTTTTCAGTGGCAAATATAATTTGGTTAAAGAAAACATGGACAGGGCAAGAAGAATATAATAAGTTTTCCACCTCTCCTAAAAGCAAGGATTGAGATGAGCAATTATTGACTGATAGGTATCTTTTTCAGAGAGGAAAAGCATGCTCTGGAGCGGGGGTCTCAGATCTGTGCTGAAGTTACAGAACCCCCTGTACTGTACTGTCCCAACTCACAGCAGAGAGATGTCATCTGTTCAGGAACTCCAGAACACAGCACACACCAAAAACAGTTTCTGTCTTTCCTCATATTTAGAAGGAAATAGCAAGGAATAGATATATATTAATTCCACATCAACTTTAACTGTCCTTTGTGAATGTGATGAAATGATGGGAGAAATAATAATATATATTGTAAACAGGAACAACTGTCCGGGGCCCCAGGTGATGGGAAGACCTCTCTATTATTGTAGGTACCAGTTTAAGTCATTCTTTCCATTAGGTAAGTGCCAAAGAGTTTGATGATGGTTCTGCCCGAGACATAAAGTGGATTGTTCAGTCTCAATGAAATATAGACTTACTTTTTACCGTGAAGAATATAGAGTGTCTTTATCCAAAGTTTTTATACTCTGACACTGAAACCCCATTATGTGGGGAAAATGTGAGCCTGCTGCTGAATGAGGTGGGTGCCCTGGTGACAGAGGATACAGAGAAGGCGGAGTTACTGAATGCCTTCTTTGCTTCAGTCTTTACTGCTAAGGCCAGCCCTTGGGAATCCCAGACAAATCCTCCCAGGAAATCCCAGAGGTAAGAGAAAAAATCTGGATAAATGAAAACTTTCCCTTGGTTGAGGAGGATCAGGTTAGAGATCATTTAGGAAAACTTGACACCCACAAATCTGTGGGCATGGATGGGATGCACCTAGGAGTGCTGAGGGAGCTGGCAGATGTTATTGCAAAGCTACTCTCCATCATCTTTGAAAGGTCCTGGAGAACAGGACAGGTGCCTGAGGACTGGAGGAAAGTCAATGTCATGCCACTCTTCAAAAAGGGCAAGAAGGAGGACCTGGGAAACTACAGGCCAATCAGCCTCATCTCCATCTCTGGAAAGGTGATGGAACAGCTCACCCTGGATATCATCTCTAAGCATGTGGAGTAAAAGAAGGTTATCAGGAGTGATTAACATGGAGTCACCAAGGGGAAATCATGCTTGACCAATCTGATAGCCTTCTATGATGACATAACTGGCTGGGCAGATGAGGGGAGAGCAGTGGATGTTATCTACTTCAACTTTAGCAAGGCTTTTGACACTGTCTCCTATAATATCCTCACAGGTAAGCTTAAGAATTGTGGGTTAGATGAGTGAACAGTGAGGTGGATTGAGAAGTGGCTGAATGGCAGAGCTCAGAGGGTTGTGATCAAGAGTGCAGAGTGTAGTTGGAGGCCTGTAACTAGTGGAGCCAGTACTGTGTTTGGTCTTGTTCAATATATTCATCAATGGCCTGGATGAGGGGACAGAGTGTACCTTCAGCAAGTTTGCTGATGATAAAAAACTGGGAAGAGTGGCTGATACACCAGAAGGCTGTGCCTTCTGTCCATTCAGCGAATGGACAGGCTAGAGAGTTGAGCGGAGAGGAACATAATGAAGTTCAACAAGGGCAAGTGTAGGGTGCTGCACCTAGGGGAGAATAACCCCATGCACCAGTACAGGTTAGGGGTTGCCCTGCTGGAAAGCAGCTCTGCAGAGAGGGACCTGGAAGTCCTGATGGACAAGAAGTCGACCATGCCCCAGCAATGTGCCCTTGTGACCAAGAAGGCCAATGGTCTCCTGGGGTGCATTAAAAAGAGCGTGGCCAGCACATCGAGGGAGGTCATCCTCCCCCTCCACTCTGCCCTGGTGAGGCCACAACTGGAGTACTGTGTCCAGTTCTGGGCTCCCCGGTTCAAGAAGGACAAGGAGCTACTGGAGAGAGTCCAGTGGAGGGCTACAAAGACGATCAAGGGAATGGAGCATCTCTCTTATGAGTAAAGGCTAAGAGACCTGGGTCTGTTTAGCCTGGAGAAGAGAAGACTGAGAGGGGATCTCATCAATGCTTATGAGTATCTAAAGGGTGGGTGTCAAGAGGATGGGGCCAGACTTTTCAGTGGTGCCCAGCAACAGGACAAGGGGCAACACGCACAAACTAGAACACAGAAAATTCCATCTGAACACAAGGGAAAACTTCTTTACTTTGAGGGCATCAGAGCACTGGCACAGGCTGCCCAGAGAGGTTGTGGAGTCTCCATCTCCGGAGATATTAAAAACCCACCTGGACGTGATCCTGTCCAATCTGCTCTAGGTGAACCTGCTTTAGAAAGAGAGTTGCACTAGATGATCTCCGAAGGTCCCTTCCAACCCCTACCATTCTGTGGTTCTGTGATTCTGTGATTTTGATGGTCGTTCCTTACTAATGAATGACTTGTTTAACGATGCATTGTTTTTCCAAGGATTCACTCCCAGAGCTACAGATTTTCTGCATGTACTATTGTATTGATTTCCACTGATCCATGATCATTATTATTTGGGATTTCTTCCTGTTCATCCTGCATAACATGGAGTGTTTGCTCCATATTGTGTTTTTTCTTTACTAACATCTCTTTGAAATAGAGTCATGTGCTATTTTGGCAGACTGTTGCAATAGCTCTCCTGTAGCATCAAAAGACTTAACTCCAATATTACTAAATATACTATTACAACTTCCCAAGAGTTTAAGTGTCACAGTCTGAGATGAGGTACAGTGCGGACTGTCCCTCCTTCTAATTCTGAATGTTCATGGCCAAATGCACGTACCTGATATTCAACAACAGTTTCCTGAAACTTGCTCCAGGGGAGAGCCAGAAGCACTAAATTAAACTATTAGTGTAACACACAGAAGTGGTGGGGGTGAACAAACTTAACAACTGTATCATGCCCCATCTGACTGATGTTATTAATTTAAAGCTGAACCAGCCATCTGGGCTCTTTAGCATCCATATATGTGGTGTTGGAGTCTGATGCTCAGAAAGGGGGAACCAGGGAAAACTTAATCTGCCATTCTGAAGAAAGGCGATGATATTTCCTTTTCTCAGTGTGAAGCAGCCTTTGCTGAGCAGGAATTTAGGAGGCTCATGGGGTCTGTATGTGCCAGCAGGCACAGAGGTTCATTTTAACTTCATGTGGCCCTTTGGGAGTGAGTAAACACATAGAGCATCTTTCTTTCCACACAGCCTCATAATAAACTTCCAGAGGACCATGAGCTTGACAAATCTCGCTGTACAATTCTAATTAAAATAGATCTTCCTTTAAAAAAATCAATTCCATTAAAGGAAAAACTCCACAGTTCTGCTTCAATCTCAGTCTCACTAGAAAGACAAGTATCAGTAAGCTGTTGGATCCTGCGAAAAAAAACATACACAACCTGACTGATTGATTTTAAAATGCAATCAATGAGAAATCACACTTGACTTTTTTGATTGGAACTTAATTTGATTTCGAATGGGTTTGTGTCCTTGTCTACTATTAATTAGCAATAATAATTGTATTGTTCTTCTATGGGAATTTCAAACAGATCTGCCTTCCTATAAGGCAGATGGTCTGTACAGCTCAAAGCACTCCCGGTCGCAGCAGAGGTCTCAGCTCCATTACTTCTGTTAGCTGGCAAGGGAAGGCTTTGGTGGAAAAAATGGTAACCCTGAACAGAAGAAGTTGTCAGTGGAAGGAGTTTATCTTTTCCAAGCTGCAATCTGAGAGCCAGAGACAGGCAGGAGGGGCTGCGGCATCCTCACAGCATTGCAGCCATCTAGGATAGGTGCTGGGGCACTGCAGGGAAATGTATAGGAATGCAGTAGGGCAGCGGCTAAGAGCCGCCTGTAGAATTCCAGGTATTAAACCGGTGTCAAACAATCTGATCCACGTTTTTATCTAAAGCATTAGGCCAGACCATCCTTGGACAAAAGCAAACTCAATTGCATTGCCTTCTGTTTGTTCAAGGGATAAGCCTAGCAGCTGTTCTTGTTGTGTAGTGCTTATATCTTCAAAAGAGGCTGCAATAACAAGGGAAGCTTCATGTACGGGGGCTGGCCCCTTCGGTAGCCTGGGAAGGAGCGGGATGCACAGCACAGAGCAGCGCAGAGCAGTCTCTCGCTGACAGAAAACGATTGAGTGGATGGTTTAATTTTCTTTTTTTTAGCTTTACACTGCAGACTAAATACTAGTCTGCAGAAGTGCTTTCCATTAATATTCAGATGACAGACTTAATTTCAAAGCAAGTATTTGTTATTTTCATAGATGGAAAGAAGCTGTTAGTATTCTAGAAGATAAAAGAGATTTATTTATTTTTCTTCCTTTCTTTTGCCTGGTGCATCAAAGGGTACAAACACGTTCACAGTTCTACGGCTCGTTTTAGGACAAGGAGTGTGAATGTACGTGGAGCGTTGGTTTCTTTTTAATCAGCCCCGTTCTTCACACAGCAGTGTGAAAAAAAGCCTGAAGCTGGGCACTGTGGATTGCGATGTGGATTGGCACCTCTGGGGGGCAGCTAAGAAGAATGATGCTTAGTGCCAGTTGTTATGTAGTAGTAGCCTAAGGATCCACGCAGAGATCCACGACCTGTATATGTAAATGGTACAGAGAGCCCCTAGGGATCTCAAGTTGTCCAGGTGCAGAGAAATGCCTCTCTCTGGGTCTTACTAGGCTGAACTTGGCAGTAGGGTGGGGGGAACAGCTACATGTCTTGCCCCTGGTGGCCTGGAATTGTGGGCAGAAGCCCGACAGCTTCTCCCTGGGAGAGGCTTCCTACCAACAGGCAACTGGTGAGAAGCAGAGAGCAGCTGGGAGCAGTCACCTCACAGCGGGGAAACGCTGTTTGCCTGGGATACAGGTACTTCCATAGAAACTTTGCTCCTGGAGTCCCAGCAGAACCACAGGAATGGTTCCTCTGAAATGGTAGTTTGAGAAACCTACTATTGCTGAGGGTAGCGTGGCATTTTTTGTGTGGGTAGCTTTAGCTGGCAAGGGCGCTGAACCACCATCTTTCAGAGACAAAAAAAAAAATACACCTACTAGTAGAAAGGGGAAGGGCAGAAGCATATATTGCAATGGAAATCAAAGTTCTCTGCATATATGAAATTTCAGTTACATGGTACCTTTGTACCTACTATCTGTGTTTTACAAAACAGAAGTTATCAACTTCCTTAGCTCACCTGGTACAACATAAAGACATTTCTACAACCACATAGTCTGTTAGTAAGCTATTAAATAGGCAGCATGAGGACCATCAACTTGGAGGTAAGAGGTGCCTTTTCTCATGCCCCACTCTCCAGAAGTCTGATTCTGTTGATAATAACAATGTGACCACTGACATCATCCCACCTACTTGGATTCTTATTTGTGATCGGTCCCACAGAACTGCTAAATGCATTACATTTAATCAAACACAATGCATATAACGCTCTCAGAAGAGTAAAAGCGCCTGCCATTCTCAAGAATGAGAACTGCTGAAGGAAGTGATGCAGAACTTTAGTATATTAATGCCCACAAAACCCCAAATATTTCTAGAGAAAAATAAGGTGGTTAGTTAGCAGCAAGATTGTTCATGGCGTCATAAGAGAAGCATCTTCAAAGACCGAAGGATTAAAGTGACCCTGCAGATAGGACAGAGTGCTACTTGAAGGAAATCAGTGAATTAATCCATAGCTGGTACTAGAAAAATAATTGTAGGTAATACTGTCATATTGTTTCCTTATTCTGGGCTGTGATCTTGCATTTGCAGAAAATGGGGCCTATTGCAGAGATGCCAGGAGGCACATCGTTCGCTTGAGTGGTTGTCAGCACAGGGGAAGGAGCGTGGTGCTGCCATCCATCCTCTGTCCTGACAGGGGCCTCAGGTGGGGACGTACCACTGCTCTGCAGCACAGGCAGCTCCGTCACAATCATAGAATCATAGAATCACAGAATCATTTAGGTTGGAAAAGACCCTTGGGATCATCGAGTCCAACCATCAACCCCACTCTACAAAGTTCTCCCCTACACCATATCCCCCAACACCACATCTAAACGAGTCTTAAACGACAATCTCTCACTGCTGGCTGTTCAGTATGGTTATCGCCTCACAGACGTCGATATTTAAGCAGATATCACAGGGTCTTCTTTGCATAAGGTGAACCACAGCTGGACAGAAAGGGCCACAAACCCTCTCCCACTAGAGCTTCTCCTTCTTCCTTCTCTTTTGCAAGAGGGCTTCAGCCGAGGAACCCTGGGAAGGGGCAGGAAACAGATGCGCCACATGGACACAAGGGGAAATTATTTTGGACTGGTGTAATTGAGTCTGCTCTTGTACCAAACAGTGAGGATAAAGTTTTCCTCCAGGCTAAGCTATGATCTGGCTCCAGCCCATTAGCACATTGTTTTAGGTGTAAAGCTACCTAGATGTATTTTTAAATGGAAATCTGCCTGGTAGCCAGCTACCCGGTAATTGCAGCAGCAGACCAGGGTGAGGGATGTCAGGAAGGGACGTAAGAACGTTATGGGAGTAAAACAGGAGGAAGTCAATCATAATAAACATTTGTTTAAGAACATATTGTACGTTGTGGTATGGAAAAAGACTAGTGTCTCTTTACACTCTGTAAGGTGAAGTAGTCAAGCTGTTCCATTGAGGTGCTATTGCAATTGGGAAGCTATGAGATGAACTGCCTCAAAAATTAACTTCAAGGAGACAGACGTAAAGCATATAAAAGATGATCCTTCTCTGAACTTAACCAGCATAGCACATAATTCACTAAGCTTTAATGGTGAATTTATGATGTGGAAAAATTTATTTCCTATCCCATCTTCCCACCTTAAAAAAAAAAAAAAAAAAAAGAGAGAGAGAAAGGAAAATAGAAATATTTCTTACATAAACTTGAGTTACATTTTCTGGTGAAATGGGAGGATGAAAAGAGTAATTAGGGTTCAAGGTCAAAATGAAATTCTGTTCACATCTCAGTCCTTCACACATCATTCTGCAAAACGAGGGAGCTGAATAAAGGAAGAATTAACTGATTTCTTTTAAGTTTCGTAATTGCAAATGCAAAATGAATATCATTCTGCAGACATGGTGCCAGAGGACAACGCAAGCTAACGAAATAATGGTAGCCCTAATAAATAATTTATGCACCATATCAAAAGCTGAATGAGATAAAGAAATGGAGAACCCATTTGAAAATTTGGGAATTGCTCAAAGCTCTTTTCCAGTGACTCCCAAGAGGACGAGCACAGACCGCTAATAAACTCTGTGACCGTGTATAATTCATAAACTTTCCCTCATTTTTTGATTTTCAGTGCTTACAATTTATAGTTAACAAAGGAACAGAGAGTGGAAAAATCCTGGTAGCAGTTGAGAGGAGAACATAAGCCAGCTGATTCCTCCACTTAGTCTATTCATAAAGGGCATCTGTTTTCATCCCAAACTGCACATATAGCCACCATTAAATTTAGCACATCGCAAACAGAAAAAAAACCCCTTCTGCTCACATCCTCATGCCTGCTTTGTATTTGTATTTTTATGACAGCTATTACAATGGGAGATTATAACACAACAAAAGCCATTTTAGGGATGATTTTTATTAACAGTATTCTGTTGCAGCTCTTGGTTAACATTCAGACTGGATTTGTTGTGGATTCATTCAATGGCAGTAATGCAAACTCAGACCAAACCAATGGATGCTATCCGACGGCAGTGGGGTATTTCTGAATGCATTACTTAGCAAGAAACTTCCCCCTCACACCGCCACATTGGAAAGATATTAATAAATTAAACAAATCTAAAAATTGCCTTCAGATAAGATATGCCTTGAAATGATTTTGATGGTTGCAGTAACAAGCCTATGAACTCACATTTTGAAAAGTCATGGTGGGCAATAGGGTTATTTTTAACTCCTTGCACATCATCAACTTGTTGCTTGATTTCAGGCACGGCACAATTCAGTTGCACAACCAGACTTTTGTCATCTAGTGTGGATCTGAGTAGCTTGATGATTTGCCCTTTAAGGAGGCAACATGAAATATTTTAAGCTATTAAGATTTTTTTATTTTTTTCACTAAGATGCCTTGGAGTTTTAATTTTTGTTATTAGAAACAGGGGAGAGTGGCTTTCTGAGGGAAACCCTCTGCTTCCAACCTGGGCTACACAAGCAGAGCACAGCACGCTTCTCAGCTGCGTGACAGGTTTCAAGCTGCTGAAAGGCTGCGATGGCACCTGCAGCCTCTCCTGCCACATGTCAGAGCGAGCGGTGCCCGGCTTGAGCGATCACAGCAGAAGCCGGTGGAAAACACCGGAGGAGGAATCTCCACACATTGTGTCATCAGAGACACAATGAGATCACTCAGAGCTCTCAGGGCACCTTTGCAGAGCTGTCATCCTGGGTGGGTAGATGGGAAAGAAGGTGACTACTATTAGCAAGGTACGGAAGCGGCTGCAGGGCGGCTGCCCTTTGGCTGCCCACTGTGCTCATGCACAGGCTGTCATGAGGCTGACGAAAGGCATCCATTCCCTCAGTTCCTCCCTGCCTGTCCGTGAGAGCCTGTTGAGTGTTGCTCGAATATTGTTTACTTCATTAATTCCCTCCTACCATCAAGTGATGAATAAATTATTCATAAGTAAATTTATAAATTATTCCACCAGTTCTATTGATGATTGAATAATATTGACCAAATAAATTATTCAGTCTTCTTTTCCCCCATCAAATGACAAATAAATTATTTGTGGGTATTCTTTATTTCATTATTAGATCAACTCTTCCATCTATTGAGGCATTTATAAAGTGTCACTCACTCTGCTACACAATTTGTAAGCAGGACTCTTTAGGACCTAAATTTTCATAGACAAACAGAAGTAATTTAACTTTATTGTATACTTATATGGCAGCAGCTTTAAATATTAGGTCCTTTAGAACATGGGGAGGTGTTTTTGCATATTTCAAAGCCAATTAAAGAAAACATCGACACATTCTGGGATTAATTCTCACCCAACCAATCTATTTTGAACTGTGCAGATTATTTTACAGTTTTCTGTACTTGTACAAAACAGACAGTGTTGAGGCTGCAGCCAGACCATGGTCCCAAAAGGTATTAGGATGTAGGTTCTGTAGATGAGAGTCAGGAGCAAAGCCAAACCAGACAGATACCTTGACTAATGGCTATTACAAATGTGAACTGCATAGGCCAGAGGTTACTCCAAGTTCCTGGATAAATTACATGAGCTTCACATCTAGCTAGACCAATGCTTCTCTCTCTTCTTTCACTGATCCACCACTAACTAAGTGGCAGACAAGTAATAGCCTCGTCTAGCGGCATCATTTCTAGCATATTTTACCATGCAGACAAAATGTGTCTATACACAAAAATATGGACAGTCCGTGTGGTGACTGTCATTGTGATGGGTCAGGAAAAAAAGACAAAGTTAAAATGAATAAATAAATACATCTCTAGGTAAGTGATACTAAGTCATAAGCACGCGTAGAGAAAGGATTAGATCCTCTCCACTCCATGGAGCTCAAGTTAAAGTCCACCAAGTTAATCAACCTGCATTAGCGTGAAATCAGCATAAGGACCGTGAATAGTACACTGAAAAGTATTCTCTAAAAAGTTGCTCTAAAAAGACAGAGAGAGAAGGCACCTCATGCCAGCAGAGGAACATCCCTTCTGGAATTTTTCAGGTGTGACTGCCAGTGAGGATCAGAAGCACATACCTCTCTCTGATGGCATCTTTCTTGCCTCAGAGACCCACCAGTAAAGCATGTGCAAAGAGGTTTTTGTTGACTTTTTATGTGGTTTGGTTTTTTTTTTAAGTTAAAACCATGGAGCAGGCATATTGGCCAGGGCATCTACATGTAAGTGATGGAATGCAGCCTCAAGACAGCAGTTACTTCTACAGCTCACACTGCCCAATGGGAAGAAGATGAATGGGCTGTGCAAGGGAAGCAGCACTGCTTAGCGAGCAGAGAGCTCATTTATGGGGAAGTCTCTGTCACCGTGCAGCTCTGTGACACCTGGCTGCTGCAGATGTGAGCTGTCTCTCCTTGTTTCCCCTGTTTTTTCCACCCAGATTGGGGCTGTGAACTGTCACTCGGGCCAGTATAACAGTGTGTTATTGGCCTTTAAAACACATGCGCAGGAGAACATCACAGCACTCTTATTTTCAGACAAAACTGTTAATAGATCTCTCTCTCATAGAGGCATAGTAACAAGTCCCTGCTTAAACTGGCATTGATATTTTCACTTAGATTTCCACCTTAAAATAGATAGCACTACTTAGAGAAGTGTTGTGGTCAGGACTTACATGGGAAGCACCTGGACTTTGCATTCTGAAAAATAACTGAGTGGTCTTTGGGGTCAAGGTTTTGAACTCCCCTTCTCCTTGTTCCCTCAGACATGGAAATATACAGAAAGGCATGATAGAAAAAGTCGGAAGACAATAAAAGGGTGTCTAGACAGATGTGGTGTGGTCAGAGAGATGGGCTAGAAGATTGCTCTTTGCAGCGCTGTTCAGAATGGATGTGAACGGAGCACAGTTACAAAGGTCAAGGCCTGAGGAAAGACCACTGCAGTAGTTAAGATAAAATGGTGAAGGGAAACCATGGGAAAATTTTAGATATATAGCTATGTAATAGACTATATGCGTAGGACATTTCTGCAGAAAGGGGCTATGAAATTTAGCCTGCGTATGAGGTTTTGGACAGAGGTCTGAGCTGAATATGCCTCAGATTAAGGTACTGAGGAAAAGACAAGAGATGCTACCAATCCAGAACGAATGTAGGTGCTCCATATTAGACAGTGTGATGTCTATTCATCAGTAATGGGGAAGTCCAGAATATGAGTTTGTACAAGAGAAAAGAGATGAGCAAGTGATCTACCTAAAGATATGCAGGTGGGAAAGAGCAAACTGCCTGCTCTACAAGACACTCAGAAGAAGCTGAAGCTGCATAAGAAACAGGTCACAGAGTCACAGAAGCTGAAGGAGCACAGGATCACAAGAAGACGTTATCGTATTTAGTCATCTTGCAGTATTTTGCAATATCATCTCACTGCACCTGGTCATTCGCATCAATAGTAGGGAAAATTACCTTTATCACTGCTGTGTACTCCAGTTTAGCAGCCAGAGCAAGACACAGCTGTGCAGGCGGTAGGTATTACTGCAGCACACGTAGCATGGGAGCTGGCAGCCGCGTAGCTAAGGCAGCGTATCTGGCCTCAGGAGCAAGGACTAAGATTAGGCTGCAAAAAAATGTTCAGACTCACACAAGTTATTTTTTTATAACATGCCCATATATGCACAGAGAGCTGGATGGGTGTCTTACCTCCTACGTTGGAATTTTTTCTCACTGGGGAGTTAAGAGCCATGAGGAAAATCTACTCAAGCATTTTTTACTGTAAATGCAGTGTACCAGCAAAATATATTTGCAGCTTGGTTAAGTTTTTGCTGTTAGTTTTACCATGAATGCTTTTCAGTCCTAATAATGTTTTGCATTTAAGTCAGTTTTGCTGCTTTTTTAAAGGAAAGTCAGAGAAAACAGAGCTGTATGGCCTGCAGAAGGGTATCTAGATTTTGCCACCATAATAGCTAAGAAGGGAATTAACTTAAATTGTCTGTCAGGTTTTAGTTAATTAAAGAACTTTCAACCAGTCTTTCATTTGTCTTGTTTCAGGTATGAAATTATTTGCGAAAGCACAACTTTTTCCAGGGGAAAAAAAAGGAGCAATAGTCTGCAAGCATGACTTGAAGTAGTAGAAGAGAACTTTTTAAACTTCAAGTATGTGAAAAGATGCGATTTTATTTAATGCTGAAACGTATTAAGTAATACCTTTCTGCCTTCTTCATATCCCACTCAATGCAGTAAACTGTTCATGACTCTAAATTATGTAGCCTGAATGACGGACAGAAGAAAAAAGCTCTAGATATCTACCTGTTTACCTTTCTCTCTGGGGATTCATTATCTTCTTCTTTAAGTCTTTCCCAGAACTGAAAAACAAACTGCTTACTCCTACTGTGACACTGATATTGGCCTCCCTTTACGATTTCTTTTTTCATGTTTGCAGTCATTCCTCACCTCTTCCATTTCACTGCATTTTGCTCCTCAACCTCCTTTTTCCTTTTTGATTGCGATTTTTGGTTGCAGCTGTTGTAATGCCAGCTGGAAGAAAGGAGGCTGGTGTTCTCTTTTGAAGACTGTGAAATTAGTAGCTATTATAAACTTTCTGCACTCAGAATTGCAGGTCCACAGGTTTTCTGTCTTAATGTCGTCGTCAGCTCCACCGTTCCTGAGAAATGGAGCAGACAAGTAAGGTGATCATTTCAGAAGAAAAGGAGGGAAGTAGCTGGGGAAACACCATTAATTCAAAGAAAAAGGCCAACCCTATCAGATTAATCTCGTGCTCTATGAAGAGCAGTGCAGGGTAATTTACTCGGGATGCTGGCAAGGAGACAGGCATCTGTATTTTGGACTAATGAAGTCCTATTAAGATCTATGCGCTTGGAAGTGTTCCTGGAGCATTGTAGCTAATCGTGGATCATGGCAACCTCGTCATCATTCAGCAGAACGCGGCCGCCTGCCTCGCCGGCTCAGATGCAATAAGGCAGTTTTCCTAAGCAGATGTGTCTGAGACCTCAAGGGCATCAAAGCGTCTGAGATTCCTAACTACTCTGACAATCTGGCAGCAGATCTGTTTGGCACAGGGCACAGCAAAGGCAACAGCGAGCTTTGGAGTTGTTTCTCTCTTCCCAACACCATCTTGCTCAATGTCTTTCAGTAAAATGCAAAAAAACCTCCCAGGGTCAGGCTGAGAAAGGAATGTGATAAAGAGCTGGTTATGGCCTTCTGTACTGTTGTCACTTGGCACAGTGATATCTAGAGATAGTAAAACTATGGATAGATGAGTCCTGAGGACGTCTGGACTTAAATGTCCTGTGGGCAGTGGACTAAATAAATAGCCATTACCACTCTCTATAGGCTTGAGAGAACCCAGATATCTGGGTGTACCACCCAAGCCACCCCTGATGGGTTTGGGATTATGAATCACAAATGTTCTTTCAGCACTGACAGTGTGCTAACTTTTGTGAAAGGAACATGTATTTTCTTATCTAGTATCCACATACAGATGCTGATTTTATGGACTGTCTCCCAGAGTAAAGCAGCCTTTCTGAAGAAAGCTTCTTACCACTTCTTTACACAAATGACTGTCTTCAAGGGCAGCTTAAAGGCAGTCCTAAATGTCAAAACTCTACAATAGCAGACAAAAAAAGGCATTTTTAAGTTATTCTCACGGCTGTGGCATAAAATTATAGGGAATCTTTATGCCGGAGTTTATCTGCATCATTTACTGTTTTCTGTCAGCTTTGCTGACATTTTATTCTCCACTCTTTCAGTCAATATGAGTCACGAGGAGGAAAGGACATGTTTTGTACACAGAGACATTTACCTGAATCTGTGAACTTGTTCCATGTTGTGAAAGTATTTCCTTCTTTTCTTCCTTCACATCCTGAACTGAGCAAGTGTGCATTAATCTTATTTCATCTCATTTCGTTCTTAAGCTAGCAAGAAAAAAATTGAAACACTGTAATTACATATTTGAATTAAAATTCTTTTTTATATTGAAAATATGAACCATTATGGAAAATTAAACGAAAAAATTAAATCCAAATTCCATTTCTGTGGGCTCAGCACTTTGCAGTTCCTTCAGAAAAATGATATTTTCAAAGCTTTCAGTTCCCATTATCCATTTCATTTCACTGTGTCTAAAAGGGGAAGAGTTTTGTCTGCTCTTATGCTATTCAGCACTATTAGGAATGAAAAATCCTCTTCCTAATGAAGAATCATGTTCTGCTTTATCATGATTATTCTAGCTCTTTAATACAGCCCACATGGTGCAGTAGCGCTGTTGTAATTAAAGCACTGAAGCGAATGGTACTGGGGAAAAAGTACAGTGGGATTGTATCTTTTCCTTGCCACTAGCCTAAACCTTCATCGGTGGTGAGATAGCACAAGGGGAAGGGGAGGACCTGGAGGAGGCTAAAGAAAGAGCAGGAGCACGACCAGCTATTCCAGACAGACCATGAAGAAGATCATGAGCTGATGAGCTGATGCACACAATTTGAGAGATAAATACCTTCCTTTCCCAAACGCCGTGGGGTTTTCCACCCTAGAAAAAAATCTAAGTGCGTGATTTGTATGAATTTTGCTCACAGTGACAAATGCAAGAAGCTGTAGTTAATGTTCAAGAAACATAATGCAAAATCAAGAGAAATGGAAACATGCCAAGTGATCAGTTCCCTGACTTGTTTTCTCAGTCATTGTATTTAAATCCCACATAAACTCAAAGATCTTTTCACAGTGTGAAGAAAAATATTTGTTGGTCAACAGCTGACCCCTGCTGGTGTGCAAAATCAAAAAAATCTATGCCAACCAATTGATAAATCCAACTAAAAAAAACACCTCCTATTTTTTATTTTTTCCAGCCTCCTTTGTGCACATTTGCCTGTGGTTTGTACTTCACTTTGATTAATCACAGCACTCCATCAAGACTGGGTCTCTTCAGTCTGTTTACCAAAGGATTTTATGTTGCCTTCCTTTCTTACGCTTCTCGCCGTAATCAACCACATGCTATTAATTTACCAGTAGCATCTTCTCATCTCTGTTCCATGTGTCCAAAAATTTCCCTCTGCTCATTTTCAAACAAGTTCCTGGCAACCTTCTTATCTCATTGTCTGTTTAGTTGGAATAGGTGATCATAGCAACAGCTTCTGTTTTCAGTGCTTCTGCACCATTTGCAGTGTTACCAAATTCACACTTTTATCAGTAATACTGTCATTATTGATATGGTTTTTTTCTGTTTTATTCTACTTATTTTACTTTGACCTAACTTGAAACTAAAGCTAACTTTTACAAGAGTTTACCAAAAATTCACATTATTTGGCCACCACATGCAATATCTTCCTTTATCTATGATCACTTCATCTTGTCAGGAACAGTCCTTCTGGTTTTTAATTTGTATCATCATTATATGTTATGTTATATATGTTTTTAATTTGTATATCATTATATGTTATGTTATGTTATACTGTCTTCTCTTGGCAATTCGCTCAATAACCCCAGTCCTCTCACCAACAGGGATGGGAATATGGGAAATGGGGTTGGTTGAAGCATTCACACCTATAAACTGATAAAGCTACTTCCTAGTGCTAAATGAAGCTTCTTTATTTAACTTTACCATGTCAATCTAATGAATTAGATCAGCTGTGCATCTGAAGTCACAACGCACATTACACTTTTTTCTCTACGCCATGTTGCACACGCTTTCATTTCTGGAAATTACGCATTCCACATTGTGAATTGTTTGTGTTGTTCTTTATGCATCGATATCCAGGAAAGGATTTTCTTCATATGTGTATTTAACTAGATTGTTAAAGATAGATACTTCTGACGTAAGCTCGCTGGAGATGTACAACAGTATACTGTCATCTCTTTTGGTAGGAGGTTCCACATTCAGCATCCAGCGACCGTTTTAGTTCTGCCTGCAGCTTTCGCAAGCTTCCCTCTGCCGGTCAGTAGTTTGTGTGCCAGTTCAGCTGTCGTCCCTAACAGAGAGCAACATTTTTTTAAAAAAACACCCTTATTTGCCTCAAATAAGTGCTAAAATCTTGTCACTTTGGATTACATTTTATCTTGCCTTCCGGCTTCTTGTCAAGTTTAAAAGTATGCGTTCCTTATAGAAAACTTTGTGCAGCTTATAACGTGTCCGAGAATTTTCATTTCTTCCTTTTCATTTCTTCTTTCCATTTCATTTAGGTGTTGCCATGTTAGTCTCCAGCAACATTTCTGCCTTAGGGACCTTCACTTTAATCACATTCTGGTTGTATTAACTCCGTGGCTTAAATAGAAGTGTTTCTTCAGTCCTCTCTTCTGTCACATAGAGCGACCTCAGTACATCCATTGCAAGCCATTACTTAAGCTGAGATATTATTTCTCTACGTTTATTTTCATGAAAAAACCTAACATCTGAGAATAGTATTATAGAGGTCACAGCCTCTCTGGAATAAAACTCCTTCCATGGATTTTAAATTAGATGCCTAAAGTGATAGCAAAAATGAAGCAAGCAAATAAATAAAGTTATGTTTGCATTTCTAGTGGGTGTTTAGGACTTGTCATTCTGTGGAAAAGTTTTCTGTACTCGGGTACATAAAGACACAGAGCAAAGGGAACTGGTTTGGGGTTTTGTTGGTTGGTTGGTTGGTTGGTTGATCAGGTTTGTTTGGTTTTTTCGCATTGAATCTTATTGCAAATATGAATATTGCAGTCATGAGACCTTGTGGAATCTATTTTGGTAAACAGCTTGTCTTTAATTTGATGTCATTACGGCCTGATGACCTCCATAGCCTTAGTGAGGCCTGCAGGTAGGACTTAACTGGGTTGCAAGGGCCTGTATAAGGGATAACATGCAGACAGAACTTCAATTTCATGTACAGAGGGCTATATATGTATGTCTTCTGAGAGACGACGTTCAGGACGAAATGTTGTAATGCTGAAGCGATACTTTTATTTAGAAAGAGCAGCACTGAAGGATTTAAAGCTGGAAACATATGAACATTTGCTATCATCATCATCATGTCCTTCTCTTTTCTGTTTTTTAATTAAATAACTTATTTAAAAGAGTAATTAGCAGTAGCATATACAACATAGACATACAGTATCTGTGCATTTTTCTTAATAATTTAAGCTTCAGCTGTGGGTGTTCTGCCTTGCTGAATGTCTAGAATTCCTCACTTATATGTCATTTTTATGTTTATTTTTCAATGTTAAGAAAAAGTACACTACAAAAAAGGCAAAAGTTTATCATGTAGTTAAGGCACTAGACAGGAATTCAGACATTTTACACTGAATCCTATTGGTGCTGCAGGTTTTCTCTGTGACCTTGAGCAAATCACTTAATCTCTCTGTACCCTTGCTCCTCATTTATTTTTTAAAGGATGATAATGCTTCTTCTGTCTCTGTATTTACATTGCAAACTCCTTTTACTCTGTGTTTTGTAAGATTCTTGTTGCAATAAGGAACTTATCAAAGAATTCTTATTTTAGAGTTACTTTTATCTATGTAAAAAGCAATATATTCTTTACGATAGGTTATCCTGTATGAGAGGTTATCCTGAACTACGACCTGGCTGTATAAAGAGTTACTATTATTATTAGGACACCAGAAGTGTGTTAGAGACTCAGTCTAACACAGAGATCAGAGATTCAATGTTGCATGGCCCTTATCAAGAGATGATGGGCTGGTCTTACACAGGCTTTCTACATAGCAATAAAATAAATGTGCTTGGGGATGACTATTCTACCACTCTTGAAGACAACCAGTATGGAGTGACCTGCATCCACACCATGAAACTCAGCCAGCGCTAAGGCCGGCAGGCTGCATGCATGCTGTCTTTTGGGAATGGTCCCTGGCTTGCAGTAGCCCCCAAACTGTATCCTGGAGTCTCGTGAGAGCTTTCTGGGCCAAAAATTTAACAGTAGGTGCAGGACAAAGAAATATTTGCAGGCTCTATTTAACAGTGTCCAGTCAAACTTTGCACTGCTATTACCCATTCTGTTTCTGTATATAGTTATATGCTTAAAATAATCTATCATAGTCTTGCTTGATGCAAGTTCTAGAGCTGGAAAAGAACAAAGTGAGCTGCAAAAGGAGCTTTACTGGTAGTAAAACATAAGAAACTTGACGTCAAAAATTGTTCTAAGTAAGTCCAGTTGAAATCGGAAAAAAAGCAGTTTGGGTTGAAACTATTCCCAAATACATTAAGCAATCCCTGGTCGAGGGAGTGAGAATATGGATGAGTAGTTCAGCTGAGTCCAGTTTATATTTGTGGGTTTTTACATCAGGAGGATCAATTTGGTGATTAAAGCATTCATTTGCTAGGTAGACAATACGTCTTTACATCCCCTGAGCCAGTGAGAGGATTTGAACTTTAGTCTCCTGCGTATATATAAGAAAGCCTAGGATTGGTACAGAGTGAAAAACTATGTCATCTTTGGCTGTGCTCTGAAAGGAGGGACTGAGCTTTCTCCTCAGTTCTTGTAAGAAGGCATTAGGTCTGCAGTCTTGAACAGAAACCTAATGTCCAGGGAAGAGTCAGGCTAAAGACAAATAGTTTTACTCAGCACTTCCTTCTACCATACCTAGGGACCTCCTGGTAATTCTGGTTCAATCTTCTTGGCACGAGGTCACATTGTTTGACTCGAGCTTGCCTCTTTACTTAAAGTATTTGAAGCAAAGCTCATTTGTGGGCTTTAGATGGTGCCTGGTGCACATCAGGGAAGGAAATTTAAGTCTATGCTTCGATGTTGCTGAAATCTGGGGATATGGGCATGCTCAGTTCAAGGACTCCAGTTTGTGTCCCATAAGGTCTTGAGACGACAGCCAAGGCTGGTGTCAAGCAGATGAGGTGGTTAAGGGTTTTTCTGTAGAGCCCAAGCTAATGCCTACCCAGGGAGAGGTGACAGGATGAGCTCGTGTCGAAAAATGGTCATTGTGCCCATCCCAGCTATGTTTCTCAGGTCTGTCATTAGGAGCTAGCTGTCACAGATCAGGAAGTACAGTGGTTTAGATTTCTCTCCAGATTACACTCTAATAATACGAGAGAGACAGTAAATGTGCCCCCATACACTGTGTGCAGAGGATCTGCAAGCCTAACGCCTGGTTACTGACGCCTCACTTGGCAGCAAAACATTTAAATCTCTGTTGAAATCTAGCCCAGGCTGCTTTTGAAGGGCTTAAAGTCTAAACATATTTACCTAACAAGAGATCCTATTACAATACAAGCCTCTACACAGTCAAGACCCACAGTATGGCTATCAAACAGCTCTAGTAAATGGTGGATGAAACTGAACTATTGACTTCCAGGATTATCACCCTGGCCCGAATACATTGCCTGGTGTTACCATGTGGGACAGAAAAACAGTAGCAAACAAAAAGTTTTAACTACTTATTTTGCAGTTTGAAAAGATTTTGCAAGTGTGGCTTGATTACTTGCAACAACCGATTAAACATTACCTTGCACATAGCTTTCTGATGAGTGTTTTATGTGCTCTTGTCTCTGCAGACTGAAGAAGTCCTGAAGATTGATGGAGGGCCATGCTATTCAAACAGCAGGCGTTGCTGAGACAGAAGCTCTTTGTACTAGGCAGCCTTGCTATTGGAAGTCTCCTATATCTAGTTGCCAGAGTTGGGAGCTTGGATAGGTAAGTCATTAAGTAACTGCTCTCTTCATTAAAAATGGGCTCACATTGTCTCGGGTTTTGCTTAAAGGGTCTGATTTCTTTCTTGGGTTTTTTTTTCCCTTTTTTTTTTAGTGTCTAATCATGTATAGGAAGACAAAAAGACTGTTTATTCTAGTACTGGTTTTCATTGTCCTTTCCTCCCCTTTGGAGAAGAGAGTAGGGAAACAGAGTCGCGGGTCATCCCTGTCAAAGTCTTTCTGCCTGTCTATTTGTATTCTAAGCACATTGGCACTTGTTTTCAGAGAAGAAATAAACCAGGGCCCAGTAAAAATGTCATTACAGTAGCTCATTTTTGTCTGTGTGCATCTGTGTGGTGACCTCTAGTTTCAGCAAAACAGTTATGATGTATTTATATATCGTCTTTCTAAATTTATGAGCAAGCAATTAATGTGCTACAGTGATAGTTAAAATTAAGTATGAGCCTGCAGAGTAGCTCGTCAAGTTTTGAATACCATTTCACTTGAAAGACTGCTTCAGGGTTTGAGAATTTTAACTATGCTAATTAGCCAGTATTTTCTGGAGTTGAATGTGCTAAATAAGTGGGTTTTCTCTGCAAGTGATTTCCCGAAGAACAGTAGCAAATCCAGCAGAGGAAATCAGAGTATTTGGCACTTTTGACCAGGCTGAGTTCTGACTGATTGTTGACAGTGCAACACTAGCGCTACCTGCACTGACACTGCTGTTTCTGTCATCTTCAAAATGGCCTAGGATTGCCCTAGTAGGGGCTACACAAAGAGAGGGTTAAGAAAAAAAGCTGTTTCGAAAGAATGAGTGAAGCAAGACTTTGAGATTTCCAGAAGCTGGTAGACAGCTTGCCAGTGCTCTTTTAAATGACAGAAAATATTAGTTGAGTTCAAAACTGTGACACAATGCTGTGTGAATACGCAGTGCATGGAAAGTAAATTGAAAACAGAGATACCTAGTGTCCATTGCTAGGTAATGTTGAGCTCCATCTGAGGTCACGTGGTGCCTTCTTCACCTAAATCCACTCCAGAAGAAGAGGGGGATCATGTACTCAATTAGGACCAAGTGCGTTGCAAATTAAGCCCCAGAATTTATATCTTCTTTCCCATGGTGGTCAAAGCATCTCTGATGCTTCAGATGAAAACTTCACTAAGACTACGGTGATTCTGTAAATGGAGGCAAAATTCCTTACTGGTCCCTGCAACAGTATATTTTATGCTCAGAGGCATGAAATCTAATTAACCTTATGCTATTATCTATGCTTGCACATCTACAGAATTTACTGATGGCTATAAAATAACCTGGCCACAGTATTTGACTCACTGACCTCCTGCGGCAGTGAATTCCACCAGTTTCATACATAACGTTGCCAGTGGCAGTAAAATTCAGTTTCATTCTCTTGCGTTACCCAGTGTGAAAAATATCACAATGTTAAAAAGCAGCCCTTTATTTGGAATTGTTATGAAAAAGAGAGAGAAAGAAGCACTAGAAAGCATGAGACAGATGAATTCTGCCTTAGCAGTACAGCACAATCCAAACTTGTTGAATTTGTCAGTAAAAGGACACTGAGTGGCTTCAATAGACTTGGAATAACTAATTGTTCAGGAAGAAATCCAGATTCATTTATGCTTAATTTATGCTGATCCAATTTGAATAGGAGAGCTGGGGACGGCCCACATTTAATAGCATCAGATTAGGCTCTTCAACGGGAATGTTTTGAGTTTTCTTAGGCCCGAAGGGAAATCACCGCTAGTTTATCTGATTCATTGAGTCATAAAGTCAGATGAGCTGAGCACTTCCTTCCAGGGGAGGCCAACATCCTTCAGATCCTGAGCGCATGGACCTGCTTCGCATGTGGAAGCTCGAACAGATTCTGTGCCTGGAGATTTTGAGAGGATCTGGAGTTGCCTGAGTGTCTCGTTGGCAGCATGGGGAGCCTCTGCCCCTGATTTCAATGCTCTGAAACTCTCCTGCTGGAACCAGGTTCAGTGGGAGGATACTTAAGTGATGATAAGAAAAATCATTGATGTAACGATGCGATAAATGCCCATAATGTTTTGCCACCTTGACACCTACCTTAGAAGCCAATTCGCAAGTATTCTGGATCAGGAGAGAGAGCACTGCTATTTGTCCTTAGGATTGCCCAGACATACTTTAGCTGATTTGAAATTAGTCAAAAATATAGTTCCCTGAGGCAAAACGCTCTATGGTGGTTTTCACAAGAAGAGTATTTGTGGAGTTTTACTGTAGCGGTTTGAGAAATTGCCTGTTTTGGGAGAGCAACTTCAGTGATATAATAAATGCCATATACTCTTTCTTTACAAAGGACTGCTATTTTAATGGACAACATGACTCAGCAAATCAAAAATATTAACATGTTGTGATATAACAGTAAATAGTTACATCTGGGGATTCAACCACCAAGATCCGACGGCCTGCTTAACGCCACCACTGCCAAGACCTTTTAAAGGATATTTTTTATTGTTTAGAGAGAGGAGAAGAAAGGGGACAGAGTAAAAAAACTGAAATGAAGTGTTGAGGAAGGACTTTTACCAACACCCAATCTTCTCCCTTAGGCTTGAGGATATCTTGAGTATTTATTTACTTTTAAAGGAAACCACCCTGTTTGACAAGCTGTTGTGTTACACTGAAGGCAGTGCTAACTGTCTTTTTGAGCAAAAGAGATAAAATTAGTCGCGATGGGTCTGGAACTGCTGTTGTGGCATCCTTTTTGCTTGAAAACAAATAACAAATACACAGAAGGAGAGGGAAGAGAAGAAGAGAGATAGCAATTGCGGCTTCTGTTTCTTACGCTTTTAACTGCCGCCTCGCTGCTGCAGAGAGACTGTCTTACCAGGCACACCACAGACTGACCAAGTCGTACCGCTGTCGAGTCAAGACACTGCTTTCCGCTTGTTTTGTTGGGGTTTTTTATTGGCAGGTTTGCATCAGTGTTGCAATGCTTCAGTCTCTGCGACCGAGTCAGGCTCTTACGCAGTATATGGCAGACAGCAATAGAAAAGAAGAGGCTGGAAACTTGAGAGAAGAAATAACAACAGGAACTCACTTTTCATCACACTTTCTAATTAGCCTGCAGGATTTCGCTAGAGCTCGTGTGAACCCAGCAATGTCATCTGGGTTGTTTCTTCAGCTCTGCCTGGACAGGCTATATCTCTCAGCATCTGGATAATCAAGGAAACAGCTAGCGGGTCAGCCAGGGGGATCAAACTTACTTTGTCCCAACCATCCATTGTCCTAGCATCGGTGTCAAATTAGAGACCCCAACAAGCAGTGATGGATGGAAAAGCCATAAAGAAATAATTAATTCTGTCCTGAAAGCAGGTTTTGAATAATATACAGTAAATGAGTGAGGGGCCACATGCTGAGAAACCAGCATAAATACTGAATACCTAAGCAGCTATTAATGAGCATTGCCCATCTGGTATAGTGGCTGAGGCAGGGGTCCTGTGAAAAATAATAGCATGTGGCCATGTAATTTAAAAAAACGTATCATAATATATATGCACAGCAAGCTCATATTAAAATTGCCTAGGCAACCTTTGTTCCTTACATATCCTTAATTTTGGAGAGCATGCCTCCGCAAAATTTTTAATAATATTTTTTTCTGTAGGACTTTGGAAGCTCTCTCTCCACACCAATTTCATTTTCAGTGCAATATTGGCCTGCATAATGACCAAAGCGCTGATTTAGAAGTGGAGGTGAGAGCTTACTCAAGGTTCTGTAGTAGCGAAATTTTAACATTTTTCTTACTGAATCATTTCTTGCATTCAGTGACATCAAATACCAGAAGGAAGCATTAGAAAAGTGGAAAATAGGTGAAATAATTGCTGGTGAATAGAAAATAATAGTACAAAAATGCAGGGAGGAAAGAAGAAACAGTAAGGCGCAAAATGAGGTTCAGTGGGAGGACACATAAGTGATGATAAGAAAATCATTGATGTAACAATGCGATAAATGCATTTTTAAAAACTTTTCTTGCCGTTCTTTCTATAATAATCACGCCTGATTCAGAACCTTGGTCTTTCTGATTCTGTTCCAGGGAAAACACCAGGCAACTTCTAAAGAGGAGGTAAAAAATTCCCCTTTTGCCCCTCTTCACTAAAAAGGCCAATTCTGGATCAGCAGCTAATAAAGTCAACACAATGAGAAGCACAGGAAATAATTCAGGCTAGAACAGGAAAAGTGTTGGAAAGAGATGACTTAAATGAACTGTATTTTCAGATCAAAATGACCAAATAAAATTCATCTTAGAATGTTTTAGAAACTGCCAAAGCAATCACAAAGTAATCAGCAAAGTGGTAGGTGAGGCAAGGTTCAAGAAGCCCCAAGAACAGTAATCGTAGTGCCTATGCTTGAAAAGAGCAGAAGAGTGGAGTCGGGAGTTACTCAGCAAAATCATAGCAAAATACTAGAATAAATAATCAAACTATTTGCAAACAATTTAATCACTGGCAGAATGAGATACAAGTTGAAAGATGTGTGCATCACACCACATTGTGAAAGGTTTCCATGAGCAGGACTGCCTTATACAAAAAACCTGCCTTAAGAGATACCTTTTTTTTTACCAATACCTCTTATTTTGCTTGCAGACTGCAGCCCCTCTGCCCCATCGATGGTCGATTTGGACCCCGCGGCCAGGACGAAATCCAGCTGCGAGCTCTGCAGTTCAAGCGAGGGTTGCTCCACGAGTTCCGAAAGGGCAATGCCACCAAGGAGCAAATACGACTGCACAACCTGGTTCAGCAGCTTCCCAAGGCCATTATCATTGGGGTGCGGAAAGGAGGCACCCGAGCACTGCTGGAGATGCTGAACCTTCACCCCGCAGTGGTCAAAGCTTCTCAAGAGATTCACTTCTTTGACAATGATGAGAACTATGCCAAGGGGATTGAGTGGTACCGGAAAAAAATGCCTTTTTCTTACCCTCATCAAATAACAATTGAGAAAAGCCCTGCGTATTTTATCACCGAGGAAGTACCTGAAAGGATTTACAAAATGAACTCATCTATCAAATTATTGATCATTGTCAGGGAACCTACCACAAGAGCTATTTCTGATTACACTCAGGTGCTGGAAGGTAAGGAAAGAAAGAACAAAACTTATTACAAATTTGAGAAGCTGGCTATTGATCCTAATACCTGCGAAGTGAACACTAAGTATAAGGCGGTGAGAACCAGCATCTACACAAAACATCTGGAGAGATGGTTAAAATACTTCCCAGTCGAGCAGTTTCATATCGTGGACGGAGACCGGCTCATCACAGAACCACTGCCAGAACTGCAGCTGGTCGAGAAGTTCCTAAATCTTCCTCCGAGGATAAGTCAGTACAATTTATACTTCAATGCCACCAGAGGGTTTTACTGCTTGCGATTTAACATTGTCTTTAACAAGTGCCTGGCGGGTAGCAAGGGACGCATCCATCCAGAGGTGGATACCTCTGTCATTACCAAATTGCGCAAGTTCTTTCATCCTTTTAATCAAAAATTTTACCAGATCACTGGGAGGACATTTAACTGGCCCTAAATTAAACTTCGTACAACACTTTCTGTTGCACCTGAGACATGCAATAAATGTCTCTGCTAAAATATGCACTTTTCATAGACACGGCTATCAAAGTAACCTTTTTCATGCATACGTGTACATATGCAGTGTGTGACCAAATATACGGTGGGATCAACTTTTTCTACAGAGTAGTAACTAACATAAATTTACTGTCAGCATAGTTGCATCTTTTAAGATATAATAATAAAGGGAAAGGAGGTATTTAGGGACATAAAGTCAGACACCGTTAAAAGGGTCAGTGTTCCTCTCGCTTAGTGAAGTGTTTATGTGACATACTTATCGATCTAAGCAAAACGTCAGTTTATGCCATAAAAATTCATGTCAAAAGTCTGTGAAGCTGTGAGAAAGCATAACCTTCAGGCTATATTTGGTATGTATATTGCTAAAGGAATACTGACACTTTAAACACAGCGCTGAATTTTTACAATGAGAGTGGATAGTACTATTTTCTTATTATTTGAAATGAATATCTTATCTCATACAAACTACATCGTTACAGAGTTCCTGTGGTGAGTTTGCACTATTGTTTTATTGTATGGACCATAGTGTCACTTGTAGCATGTCAATCATGTGTCAAAAAAAGGTCAAATAATTTTTTCTTCTATGCTTGTGTGTCGACAAAGCTAAACATCGTGTACATAGTGTATAATGTTTGTAAATACTGGTTTCACACTAAGTAATTCTATTTTGTAAACTGAATATGGCTATTTAATTTATTGTGAAAATTAAATTTATTGTGGTATTTAAAAACGGAATGGATTAAAATTACCTATATGTGCAACAACTTTTCACCTTTGCTTGATGTACATCGGTGTGGCCCCTTAGCCCAGGCAAATCACGTGCAAACGTGCGAGAGAGAGCTGCACGTGTAAACTTGGTTTCTAGACAGTTGAGAGAACTGGTACGTGTGGTGAAGCTGAGTTTATTAAAAAACTCATCCATCTGGGAATCTGGTGCAATACACACCTCAAAGAACATTATTGCTGTTCTATTGAAGCACTTTGCTAGAATTAATTCAGTTGCAGTAGCCCGTGAGGCTAAAGAATGACTGTAAAAGATTACTGTAACCAGGTATATCAGAAAAGCAGAGCCGCTATTAAAACCAAAATGACAGAGAGACAAACAAGATTAGAAGAATAGTTATAGAGATTTCATCACCAAAAGCTGGTGGTGTTTCAGAAGTCAAGGAAAACAGTTGTGATACCTCTGCTTTTATCTGGTAACATATGCACCTGCTCCAACCAACCAACCACAGTGTTGTTATTCCTGGTATAAACATATAGCTCATTTTTCCATTCAGTAAGTGACAAGAAATTCGTTCAGGAAATGAGTATTTTCATGCTTTATATATTGTATGGCTCGTAAAGATTCATAAGAAGAAGAATAAAAGCAATTGAAAAATGTCTTTTAGAATAAGAAAGAAAGAGAGAAAGAGAGAAAGAGAGAAAGAAAGAAAGAAAGAGAGAAAGAGAGAAAGAAGAAGAAAGAAAGAAAGAAAGAAAGAAAGAAAGAAAGAAAGAAAGAAAGAAAGAAAGAAAGAAAGAAAGAAAGAAAGAAAGAAAGAAAGAAAGAAAGAAAGAAAGAAAGAAAGGAAGGAAGAAAGAAAGAAAGAAAGAAAGAAAGAAAGAAAGAAAGAAAGAAAGAAAGAAAGAAAGAAAGAAAGAAAGAAAGAAAGAAAGAAAGAAAGAAAGAAAGAAAGAAAGAAAGAAAGAAAGAAAGAAAGAAAGAAAGAAAGAAAGAAAGAAAGAAAGAAAGAAAGAAAGAAAAGACCCAACCACTTTAAAACCAACATCTAAAGATTGATGGGGACACAGATTTTGGAAGGTACCAGGACATCTGAATATTCTAAGCTATGGTAGCAGAGTAGCTGGTAGTTCAGATTATAATAAGATCAAGTTTTCCCTGTGGGCTGTTTATCTTGCTCAGTGATTTGGAAGCATCAGTTTTCTAAATAAGTGATTTTTAAATCTCTTGTGAGAGATTGCTACTTGTCTTGCTGTATCTTTAATCATATGTGCTAGCACTGTGAGCAATGTGCCCTTTCTTCGTGCTGCTTCGGAGCCTTGCCAACACAACACGGTAGAGCATATGTGAAATTTTCCGCAGTAGCTACAATACTACTCACTCTTTTCCTGTGTGAGAACCATTTATCCTGCCCACACCCAGCCATAAAGGCCGAGACATTTAACTAACCTAATAGTGTTCAAAGAGGAGATTTTATCCAATTTAACATTTGCACGGTCTTCAGGTGAGCAGATTCCAGCTGGCTTTGGGTGATACCCACTGGCTTCATATAGTCCCGCCTACAAACTAGGACTGAAGGCTGAGGTGTATTTTCAACGAAAGGGACAAATAAGGCCAAAGTTACCTCCAAGCATGAAATATGCATTCGAAATTAAAATCTCTCTGCATTGATCAGAAAAATCACAGAGACTGTGATCTAGCAGGCACCCCTATGCATATTCCTGTTAAAGTCAGCTGGCTTAACTCCAGCAGATCATTTGCAATTTTGGAGATACATGGATAAATTTAGGCGATAGATCTTAGACAAATCTGGTCCAAAAACGCACAGAGGAATCGTCAGGAATAGCAGGGGAGGAAAGAGAGTTCAGAGGCATTGCAAGGTATGAAGAAGCCTAAAAGAGCAGGAGACTGATACACTTTCACTGAGCCTTCAGTGCAACATCCTTGAGTCTTTTTGATGCTACACAGTGAAGAGAAAATTTCAAAACTGGTTCTTAATACATGGATCCAACACAGCACCCAAAGCACACTCCTAATGGGGTTAATGGGGATTTTGCTGCAGTATTCATAACCGGTTTGAGGAGTTCTGACCTTATGGTATTTACCTCTTCAGGAGCAATTTGTGAATAATTCATTTCAGCCTCTCTGCTTTGCTTTCCCAAATCCTAAGTGAATCATTTCTATTCAAATTGATCACGAGTGTTCAGACTGGGAAGAGAGCTCATAGCTTGAGTTTATGATTGCAGAGTGATGCACAGCTATATGAAGTTGCAGCTGTTAACTTATGGCATTCAAGTTCTCTAAAGACATTGCGTCTTTCATATTTTCTGTACCGTAAAATTGCAGGCATCACAGCTCTGATAAATGTTTAGATTAAAACTGCTAATATTTCTGTTCATTTTTATCAGATTGTCCCAGCTGCTATTTAAACTACATAGAACAACAATTTGCAGCATAAAAGAATATCAGAGTTGAATTTGAAATTGTATTTTCAGATATCAGTATACAGATAGATAAAGGACTGACATTTGGAGATCACTGGTTCATTTACCATTAACGCACTGTATTTATTAATGAAAGGAGAATAAGCATGGTGAAAATGTATTTGCCCTATTTTAATGGATTATTTTTTTTTGCCATAATGTCTAAGAATACAAGAGAGACAACTTTTTTAGCCACATATTTCAGTATGCTAGTCTAAGATATTTAAGAGGCAATGGCCACAAATGGAAACACAGGAGGCACTGTCGGAACATCAGGAAAAACTTTTTTACTGTGAGGCTGACTAAGCTCCAGCACAGTTTGCCCAGAGAGGTCATGGAGTTTCCATCATTGGAGATATTCAAAAGCCATCTGGACATGGTCCTGGGCAACTGGCTCTAGGCATCCCTGCTTGATCAGGGGGTTGGACCCCCCTTCCAACCTCAGTCATTCTGTGAAGATGTCTCTCTATCATTAAGGTCCTTCTTAAGTATTACTCATCAGTTCAGTGTTACACAGATGTCAGTGAAGGTCCAAGCCCAGTGTCACAAGCCAGTCCAATCACTGCTCAAACCCGAGCTGTAGAAGCACTACTGTGCACATGTTTATTCCCTGCCTAGCTGACCTAACACATATTGGGAGCCTGTGTAACTTATTGGAACCCTCTAACTGGAGAAGATAAGGAAGTAACTTAGACAAATCTTTCTTTTTCACATCCTGGATGACCTCAGCAGTGATGTTGAGTGACAAAGGATATCATAATAGAAGGTCCATAGCACGTAAATTTCCAGAAAGGAGAATTTCGTGAAGCCTTCTTTCAAGAAGCTCACAGTGAGCAATGTCTCTTGCATGGCATTCTTTACAGCAAGACACTGAGGTATACCCATAAACTTGGGACAACAGAGTAATCAAAAATTGTTTCAAAGATGCATATTCATTACATTCTCTGCAGTTCCAAATTATATGAGCAGCTACTTATACTGGATACGTGCCTTAGGGATATATCCAGAACATGTGGGCTGCTGAGTGAGTACAAAAGATCCATGTCTGAATACACGTGGTAAAGATTTAACTTATACTGCTCCTCTGTTTTGACTTCAGTTATATGTAAGACTAAAGCGTAGATCATAATTTGAAGAAAACAGAACCAAAAGTTCAACCAATCCACAAACTCATGACGATAAAGTTTTGGAGAAACTTCCTTTCCCTGTCCTCCAATATAAGCTCCTCAATACTAATGAGACTTGTTGAAATCATGATTTAGCAATCTAGATTTATTTCACTCTAAACAATCAAATGTTATCAATAGTGAGAGAATAAATCTCCTGTAAAATTACTGGGAGCTGGTTTGTGTGAATCTTTCAAATGACGCTTTTCTAACAGGTGAGACTTTACTCCTTAAATGCTCATGCACCTGTCCAAAGGGGTAAGCTCAGAAATTTCATGAGTTTTAGGCTTTTCTGAATGCCACAATTCTGTTTCCAGGCATTTTCAGCTTGATGGAATAAATTTATTGTTAAGCTGCGGTACCTAAATCTCATGCTAAAGTTATTGCATCCAGTTATTTTGCAGACATGATTTCACACATGCAACTGATTTATCTCCCGTGAGGTAGGGTTGAGTGCTCTAGCAAAAAGCGTTTGCTTGCAGTTTAACCGATATACCTTACCGAAGTTTCATCAGTGCTACAGTCTGTTCCAGCGATAGCATATCACTGAAATGAATTATCTGCATCTTTGGAGAAGGCCAAAGATATAGCCATCACTGGAAGGGATTTTTAATACACACTTGAAAAAGTTCAAGTCTCAGCTTCTCCTAAGGCTGCTCATGTTGGAGCAAGGATCACGCAGAAGCACAATTTCTTAATGACAATCTAACAAATCACCGCTGCTGGTTTTGGTACAATGACTGAGAGGCCTGCAGTAACCGGGAAGTTCACAAATGACCCTTCTTGATGAAGAAGAGGTCAGGAGCTGAATGCATCTCTGCTTCCATTTAACATGGGAGGATAAAATGCTATTTCTTTTCTGTGTAAAAAAAGAAATCAGCTTTGTAGAAGGACTCTACAATCCTATGTCAGTCAGCCCAGCTGAACTCAAGTCAACCCAGCTGATGCCTGCCAAGGTCCCAATCTCCCTGCCCGCATAATGTGCTCTTTCCCTCTCTTTTGCACTGACTATCATGCTCCTTCCACATGGAGCAGCTTCATTTCACAATGCAAGCAGAAGACTAACCTGACCTAAAAAGGTGAGTAAGGTCACTAAAACTGTACTGGGTCAAAGCAAAGGTCTTTCCAAACCAGGATCTGCCCCTGGAAGTGGCCAACAGCTAATGGCTGAGGAAGGACATAAAGACAGAGAAAGCATGAAGAAATTTCCAGGTTCCGATGGTTTGCAGTCATTGGAGGACTCGAGTGGGACAGTGCCATCTTCAGATGTAGCAGCCCTGAGTGCCTTCTTCTTCTGTGTACTTATCCAGAAACCCCTTGAACGCACTGACCAGCTGTTCCAGAACTGCGCTCCTGTGTTACCAATTTGTAAGAATAGACGTATAAAATGAATCAGAGAAATTTGGGTAGTGTCTTTAAAATCTGATAATTAATATGCTGGTATGGTAATAGAAGTTTTGTTTTTCCTTCCCAACTCACTTCGAAAACACTATGGCTTGTTTTATTAGTTTCTGAAAAAAAAAAAAATGTGCCACACTACCTTAAACTTATTGGAGATCCCTGAGCAGACTTGGTCCTCAGATTTGTAAGATACTGCAGAAACAGACTAAATTATGGTAAATTTTACTATTCAAAGAGCTTGTTTGCAGAGAAAAGGACTTCAGATAAATACTTTAAAGAGATTTTTAACAGTAATCCCAAACATTTTTTGTTATTGTACCTGTCAGCTGCAAGGAGAACGACTGGCTACTGGATCACAGTCCTCTTAAACTTCTACTTCAATGTCCGTCTTTATAGCCTATCATGTAAGATTTACCTCACAGAGGAGAAAAAAAAAAGATTATTTGAAAAGGGCGACATGGACGTAGTGACTCTCAGATTGACATATAAGGACTTAATTTTGTTACTGAAGGCTCGTACATGTTACTGAAATAGGGATATGCCCAAGCTAATAATTGTTACTAAGTATGAGTTGATTTTTCCTTTGTTTACGGGTTTCTTTGAGGAGATCTCTACATGTGATATTCCATAGCACATTTCTACCAGCTGATTAGTTCCGGCTAATCTGTTCTTTAAAGCCTGATTTACCTTCTGACAACTTTGAGACAGATATAATAAACCCATCTTCTGAACTACCAGCTATCACTAACTGCATTTACATTTATAGAGAAAGGGTTTTCAATTCTTTCTGCAATCGTGCACTGATGAAAGATTCAAGCCCTTAGAGAACACCCATGTGTTATCAGTCTGGATACCAGCCTTGTTCCCAGGGCTTGAACTGACAAGTGCAAGGAAAGCACAGAAAAGACTAGAACACCATCGTCCATCTGCTGCACCGTGCTTAGCATATGGTAAATAAGATTACCTGCTGTTTTGAGACCCCTATTAAAACTGGCAGTAGTATGACTTTAGGAGCTGATGTTGACCAAGCTACCTGACTCTTTTGAGTTCATATCTAGCTTACTTTCAGTTCAGTTTTGACTCCATGCAACTTTGTATCAGTTACAAAGTTCTCCATCATGGTGCAAAGTGATCCGCAGCTCTCCCTGAAGTGTTTGTCTTGGGATACAGAAAAAGAAACATCAGCAGAGTCTGTCACAGTCTTTGCCCCTGTGACTGCAGGGAAAGATTGTGGCACACCCAATTTTCATTCTGCTGATGATTTAGCTAATTCCCTCCAACAACTTTCAAAAGAATCTCCCCCCAGCAGTGGGCACTACTTTAGAAGGTTAATGCTTCTGTGAAAATGTCCTGATCAGGATTCAGGCAAAATATGAAATGTCTCTATTTTTAACAGATTGCAGTCTTTTGATACAGTACATATACTGTACACATAATACACAGCAAATCATAGGACGTGACAAGGAAACAATGCCACTTCAAACCATCTAAGGTTATGCCTCAGGCTGATTAAATAAACAAAAAGAAACATGACAGACTCATGCACATCTTACTCCTGGCCTTAATTGCAAACAACTGTTTTGTAATGTATGAGGCCTTTGCCATCCAATTCCTTGGCTGATTTTCTACTGATGAAAGACTTTCCACTTCGTTGAACTGTGAAGGCATCGTTTCTATTCCAAACCCATGGAGACAGAAGAATTAATTTACAATTCCCTACTATATGAAAAAAAGTGATAGGCATTTCATAAGAGGTGGGACTAGCAGCAGCACTATTACTAGCTTCATCTTCAGAAAATTGCTCCAGCTGTTACAAGTTCCTCGGTGTAGCTCCACCAGTAATACAGTTTTAGGAACAGAAAAAAAGCTTTTTTACTTTGGATGGCCATGGTGTATCACAGTGCCTTGCAAAGAAGCAGCCTGGACCTATAGGGCTGGTGAAGCGAAACCATCATTTGTCTTAAAAAAGGAAAAGCACCACATTTGCTATGCATTGAAAGGGCCAGCCTGCACCATAGAGATAAAGGAAATAATAGTCTTTTCTTTTCTTTTTTCTTCTTTATTTTTTAAAGTGAATGGTAAGACCAGTCTTCTAAGAGGTAGCCACATGTAATTATCATTGCCATCAGTACTAATTAGCAATGCATATCCTATACAATGGGCAGTTACTGTTACACCTTCAGGCTCATTTAAATTAATTTGTTCTGAAGGCCCCCAGGATTAACTGGAAGGGAAACTTGTACTCAGTGCTGATTAGGGAAAAAGTCTGACTACATTCCATCCTGGAGTCTAAAATTGCCACCCGCAGGCACGTGGCGTTGTCTGTCCTGGTATAGTGCCCCGACACTCTATTCACTGATAACAAAAGCAGAACAAGTACAGCTACTCATACAAGTTCTTTTACGCTTAAGATCCAGTAAAATTTCCTTTTGCAAAGCCACCCAGGCTTTATTTTAAAATGTTGCAAATTGACATTGAGTAGTTCACAGCTGTCATGTTCGCTTCCATTTTTGACACTTAGATATTAAAAGAAATCCAGAATATAGTTACTCAGACATCTTATCAAGCCTTGGAGCTATCTAAACACTCCAGATTTCCATTTTTACTCAATTCTAGTGGATTAGAATAGCAATGACACAAAATGCTAAGTTACTTGATAAATAAAAGTAGTAGCAATGCATTTTTGTATTGCATAAAAGAGTAGAAACAATCACAGGAGCAGGCTACAATTGTAGGCACCTTCTTTTCCTGGTTTTTCCTAAGTGTTAGCCTACAAGACTCTTCTTGCCAACTTTCTTGTTCAACCCAAAAAGTGCACTGAGATATATCCAAAGGCAGTTTTTACTTACACCATGGTTAGGATATTCTTTCAATATATGCTGCAAGCATCCAAATTCTCCCAAGCTGAGGAAACTCTGTAATGTAAAGTAGCCATTTTTGGGGGGCAAGTATAAAACAGAACTGCTGGCAAAGCAAGGTTGCATGCTATGAATATTTGCTGGGCTTGCTCAGGACCAGCTGGTCTCTTACAACCTCCTCAGGAAGCTGAATGGATGGATGCCATGACGTCTTGTGGAGGTAAGAGGCTATACCGGTATTTCTGACATGGATAATATCGGTTGCTGAATCATTAGAAGGCGCTGTCTTCACTCATGGTAAGGGTAACCTAGCACCTACTTCTGTGTTACAAATTATGCAAGGTGGTTACAAAGTTTGGTCATTACAAAAATGATCCCCAGTTGCCCCAATGTCTTGGATTGACACCCTTGAACTAGAAAATCTCATGTTTACAGCCAAGTTCTAGGTCTGCAAGTTAGCAGCCAACTTAAAACCATCTAAGCTTATGAACGCCATAGCAGCTTGCACAGTGAAACCAGCACTGTCATTGTTTCCAGAAGAGAGATGAGGCCAGGTACACTGCAATACTCCATCTCTGAATAGTGAATTACAGGGCTGACATTGTAGGAGTTCACGTGGTATGGGGAAACAAGTACTCTGACTAGTTCGGTAGAACGGTTGAGAGGTAGAACTGCTCTATTAGTCCCCAAGTTACAATCTTCAAACTGAGTAATGCATGATGAAAACAGCATTAGAGTTCATTTGAGTAACACTGGTGTTCTGGTTCCATCTGGGATAGAGTTAATTTTCTTTCTAGTGGCTGCTGTGTTTTCAGATTTGGTATGAAAGGAATGTCAGTAATGCATATTGCTTTAGTTGTTGCTAGGTGATGTTTGTACTAGTCAAGGACATTTTCTCAGCTTCCCATAGAAGCTGAGAAGGAGCATAGACAGAACAGAACGGCCAATAGGATATTCTGTACCATACACGTCATGCTCAGTATATAAATGGCGATTGGCCAGGGGTGGCAAAATCTGCCATTACTGCTTGGGTTGGGCTGGGCAACCAATTCACCAAGTGGTGAGAGTGACTTGTGCCTTGCATATTCTTTTACCATTATTATTATTGTTGCCATCATTTTCCTTTTCCATTATTGTTCTATTAAACTGTCTTTATCTCAACCCACAAGGTGTTTTTTTTTCCCTTTGCCCTCCTTTTTTCCCTCTTCTCCCTGCCCTTCTGGCGGGGGGGGCGGGGCAAGGGGGAGTGAGGGAGGGGCTGCATGGTCCTAGTTGCTGGCTGGCGTTAAACCATGGCAACTGGTGATCTCATTTCATTTCCTTTACAGCTCTTTATTAGTTACAATTCAGCAGATCTGATGTCCTTTTAACTTCAACACCTTTTTGTGCAATCAAGCTGAAGGTGTAGTAGCACTTTATGTTCAATTAATTCCAGTTCTTCTGCTGCAGCTTTTGGGAAGTGGATTCTGAGAATCTAGAAGGAGCTCATCTTCTCCCACAAAAATAAAAGTCAGCTCTAAGATAGAACCAGAGCCCACAGGAATGAAGTACCACTGTTTTTAATTTAAGAGGCCCTGTCTGCCACACCTATAGTAAAATCAGTGGGAGACAGCTCTGTTAAGCTCAACTTTATGACCTTGTAGAGAAAAGAGGCAAGTTTCAGGTGTGAAAAAGAGGGGAATATCACAGCTGCTGGAGCCATTGTTCAAAATAATATATCCTCAAAGACAGACCAGGGCTACGTAGTAAATATGTTTTGTCTATATTGATGTTTGGTCCTAGCATATACAGCCAGTGTATCCTGGCATATTTTCTGCTTGCATTTCGATTGGGAAAACTCTATAGGTGTTACACTGCTATGCCCAGGTATGGTCAGGTAATCGACAGAAACCTCTCTGTGGGACTGACATAGCCCCCCTGGGAGCACGTGCTCACCCGTCCTCCTCCTCCTCTGCCTTACCTATCCCATCACCTTCCCACTCTGAGTCCCACATCATTAGGCTCCCCATAATCTCTACCAAAAGGAAATATAAATCCAGAATAATGACTAATCCAATGTCTCCCATGCGGGTGGTTGCGGATGGTGCTGACTCGTACCAAAGGGATGAAAGCAGGGAAGCTCCTGAGCCACATACAGCCCATGAGCAGACTCAGTGCAGTGCCTGGGGCTGGGCTACGCTTCCCAGCTGGTGGAGAAGCTTGGCTTTGCTGTGGGAACCCAAATCTGCAGTGGTTGGAGGGCAAGGGCAAAGCGGGTTTTTTTGCTGGTGCAGGTGTGCACCCTGGCCTATCACTCAGTAAAGAGGTGGGCTTCCTGGGGGGGCTGATCTCATCTTCTCCTTGGAGATAAAAGGCAGGTCTCTCCCTTGCTATGTAACCTTTCTGTATACGTACATGCAGAGCAAGCCTTACTCTAAGTCTTTCATATACACCTGCTCTTTTCTAGTCTCCAGAGTTCATCTCCATCATATCTGAGCTCTTTCCACCTGGGACACAGACACCTGGCATGGGTCTTCTCTCAGTCTTTCCCTAAGGCTGTTTAAAGAAATCTCTTGCTTTGGTAAGACTTAGTTTGTTTGTTCACTTATATTGTTGTGGGTTTGCATTAGGGAAGGGAATCCATGAGTTTTGTGGGCTGGGTTTATGTCTTTTTGAAAGTAGTAAATATGTAATTGCTCAGACTTTTCACAAGAGAGAAATCTTGCCCTTTTACTGGATTTCTTGCTTGATGACTCACCAAATTTCCAGTGGGGCAGAAAGGGCAACTCTGTATGTCAAGCCAAAAGGTATGTCAAGCCAAAAATACTATGAGCGTGACTGGCAAAGGTTATTACTCTCCTAATCAAAATATAGGAGAAATTAACCACTTAAAAAGGAGCTAATTCGAGTTCACATCTCAATACTTAAAATGAAGGGAGAAGCCTGCATATGTTTTGAGCTACTCTAAAGCAGGTATGGCCAAGCTGTGACTTCTGGCCCACATGAGTTTTACTTAGGGACAGTTCATGCATGGCTTTTGGGCATGAAATGTTATTTCTGCAAGACAGGGAACTGTGTTAGGCTGCAGGATGCAAGGGAGTCTGTGAAAGGTGCGGATGAGAAACTTTATACACTAAGCTAGCCAACTTCAATTGTCCAAATGAGTCCTTACTATAACCCTGCAGCTTTCATCTTGGAAGGACAAACAGCGTCTGTATCTCAGAATAAAAGCCACACAAAAAAAACCCTTGGATAAAATAAAAGTGATAGACAAAAGGCACTAGTTTCTTTGGAAAGAAAGAATACATAGAAGCAAGCACGGATATAATTTGACAAGAAATAAGAATGAAAATCTGTGGTTATAAGTACGAAAAAAATTATATTGAACATAGGAAAAGAGTACAAAACAAAACAGTTGCCATATGTGAGGGCACAATATAAGAGATGGAAATAAGCAAAATAATTTAATGCCAGTCAAAGTATCTAAGATGAATCAGAAAGGCTTTAACAGGTATATTTGAGAAAGAGAATAATAGAGAAAATAACTTGATAAATAAACATGACATATATTCCCTGATGAATGGAAAAGAAAGATTTGAAAATTACATATAAAACAAATAAAGAACTAAAATAAGAAGTTCTTCACCATGAGGGTGATGAGGCACTGGAACAGGTTGCCCAGAGAAGTGGTGGAAGCCCCATCCCCGAAAGTTTTTAAGGCCAGGCTGGGTGGACCTCTGAGCAACCTGATCTAGTGGGAGGTGTCCCTGCCCATGGCAGGAGGGTTGGAAGTAGGTGATCTTTAAGGTCCCTTCCAACCCTGACAATTCTATGATTCTATGATTATATACTCCATTGATAATTCCATATATTTTTACAGAGCTGGAAGGATCTTCAAGTGCTTTGAAAACCATGTGACAAATCATCCTTTTCTCATAGCAATCAACTCAGGGTAAGAGTCAGTATCTTCTGTGGTTCTGCAGTGACTGGACCCATGTGGTTATGGCTCATCCCTGTCGTTTCACCTCTTATGCATGAGTAAGTAAATCAAAAGAATAACTAAAACACACACCTTTCCACCTCACTGGATGTCTATAACCCAACTGGAGGGAGGATGAGGAATTAGCTTCCCCTTCTAAAAACAAGCAGGAAACACAGCTTTTAAAATTGTTTTAAACAGAGGTTGATAGGAATGACAGCAAAGCAAAGGCTCCACAGATCCAATTCATGACTCCAAGACAACTCAGCATCCTTCACATAAAAGACCCACCACCAAGCTCCCTGCCTGCCTTCTGCCTGCTCAACACCAAATTTCCTTGGAATGCATAGTGCCATAACACACAAAGGAGACTTCCATACATTCTCCGCTTCTGGCCTTGTAAGTCATAGATACTACTGAGCCTCAGGAATCAGCTCAGCCCGTGACAGCAGCTGGTGAATGTGGTGTGTACTTGATATAGCTGCTGGTTGTAAGCAGCCATATACAGCCATGTTAAGACAAAGCTGTAGCTGTAGCAGCACTGCTAGGGAAGTAGAATGACTTCACTAAACTGAAGAGACGTAATGTAGCTTGCATTTTCTGATAGTTTTTCCTCCGGGTATATACACCTTTGCCATGTAGGTCATGCACCTCTACATAATCCTGAGTATCTGTGTCAGGTTTGTGCTATTTGATGAGACTGGCTGAATTCTGCACCCTTGTGTTTGTGTGAGCAAGGGCAGGGGTCCATGAACACAACTATTCTGCTTTCCCAGTTAACAACACAGGAGTCTTCAAAAGTCTTATTCCTTCTTATTGTAAATAAGAATGACCTACCTAAAGTGGACACGTTGAGTTTAACACCAGGTATTTTTTCTACTTTCCCTCTATAAGCCAAACTTTCAAGGGATCCACTTGCTCAGCTGAGCGTCCCAGTTCAGCTATGAGAGATGGGCTTTCTCCCCTGTTTCCAGCAATCTCCCAAACCTTCTTGCTAACAGCCCACCAGAGGGACCAAAAAGCATCTTTCTGCCAGCTGGATACTTAGGCTTGAATCTCCTTAGCTTGTGGAATCTGAAGTCTTGGTCTCCACCTGCAGCTCTCACCATCAGGGTTTCATAGAAAAGGTAAGTGTGGCAGTGCTGAACACGGGTGTCTCTCTTTGGAACAGCCCCTGCTTCTTGCATCTCTGTTCTTAAAGTGCCTGCCAAATTGGGTTCATAATTAGGTCACTATAAGCTGTTACAAAGGTGGATAGTCCTAACTCTGAAGAACTAATGCAGCTGTAACAATAAGAACAACAACAACAGTAATAACAATGAGAGAGTGAGAGCTGGATTATCCAATAGAGCTGGCAGAGAGAGCACTCGCCTCATCGCTCAGAAGCAGAGATGTTAGTTTTCTATTCAAAAGCCCGAGTCATAACCGAGATCAAAAATGCATAAGCAACAGGACAAACTATGGAGCAAGACAGCATAACAAACGAACTAAAAAACAAAAAACATTAAGACTTTAAACCATGATCTTATCCTCAAACTGCACGGCAGAAATACACTGTAATGCTCTAGGATAGAGAGAAACTTGTTTTACCTGGGACAGAGCTTCAGATTATTCCTTGTCATGCAAACTTCAGTGCTTTGAAAGTTAGAATTTCAGTTAGCAACATAAATCCTAAGAACAGTAGCTGCAGTATCTGCTTCAAGCCATCAAACCTACCTAGAGAAAAGGATGGATGTCTCCTTAAAAAAGTAGCATCACAGCTGATGGTTTTGTCCACGGGCATTTCTGCTGGAAAGCTCATAAAATTGAACATAACTTCAGTGTTGCATCTTTTTAATATGATATTTTAAATACACTGTTATTTAATAACTAATGACATTTTTAAACACAGAAAGTTCAACGACTCCTTGATATTTAATACTTTACCAACATTGATGAGCATAGAAGTATTTTCCCAGCCATTTCCAGATAACATAAAAATTGGCAAGAGAATAAATAATCAGAAAGTCAGCTACTGTTATCCAATGACTGTATTTTATAGCCATTTTGACCAAAAATATACCATTGGTTCATTGAACATGACAAAAAAAAGAAGACCAAGACCAGTTTCTATGCAGAATTGCTCCATCAGTGTCAAGACCATTTACATTATGTCTCCTTCCGTATCACCGTCCCTCCTTCCAATTTTGTTATCCGATGGTGCACAAGTCCCTTTTGTGTCATCTGCAGGATGAGTTATCAGGACGTAACGTGGTTTTCATAGCTGTCTGGCTGTTACTATATTTCTGTTTTTTGCAAATGTCTTCAGCGTACGAGATATCTCCGTTGTGCACAGCAGTTATGCTGACAAGGCCAGGATTTCCAAACATCTGGCGTCTCAACTAGCTTAGGAACATCAATTCCACTTGATATGCTGGATACCCAGAAACCCCAACCCAATGGACAGGGCCATTAAATCATGTCTGGATCAAAATTGCTTGCACTGGGTTGGAATCTCTAGGCCAAAAAAAAAAAAAGTGCACATGCTTTAGGAGAAGAGCAAGTACATCTTTTTGATGAAGAAGGCTCAGAATTTATCCCACAGTGCACATGAAAGAGGTTTGCTTGACAGCCCCCAAAAAGCTGCTGTGAATAGGACCAAATAGCCAAGAGCAGCACGAATTTCTCTATAATTAGCAATAAGTGCAGGACAAAGCAGGACAAGAGGAGAGAGACTGATCCAGTTTTCATGCCCATTTCAGTCCTTTGCTTTTCAGCTTTTCTCCTGTTCATAGAGAATAAGACTTCAGATTCTCAAAGAATTTATTTCAATAAAAGAAGCCCAGGAATAAGGGCGTAAACTGTCATAGCCAAGGTTTCTAAAGGCATTAGTAGCTGCTAACCAATGAAAATCTGAGTGGTAGGTTTTTTAAAAAGGTCACTGAATAAAAGTTCAACATAGACCCCTGAAGACTGAAAATGGACTGGTTTAATGTCATAATTAAGACAAAATCCTATGGGTATTCCAGAGATTATAGAACAGTTAGTCTAGCTTCTTTTTTAGTAAAGCATTAGGTACCATTTTTTAGAGATCAGATGGGAACACTTTAAAAAGAGGAAAATGTCTTGATTTAAGGGTAGGCAGTCTTCCTGAAGAGAAGCATAATCAGGTTTCACTTAGAAAGGTAATAAGAGGCAGTTGACTCCCATTAATCTCGAGTAGACCAAAAGGATACAGATAGCATAATTAAAATTTCAGAGTGCATAAAGAAGTTTCGCAGTGGTTGTGAAGGGCTAAGAGTTGTAAGAAACATGAAAGAAATTTGCCTGGAATTAATGTAGTATAAGCTTTTGGCAACAACGATACTTCTATGAATATCTGTGTGGGTTTGCCTATTTAAAAGTAGAAAACAAACTGTTCCACAAGATTAATATTAGTGCCAGCTTCTAAACTGGAAGTGAAAATACAGGAAGACTATTTTTATAGGTGGCTTTCCCACTTTCAAGAATATATTTTACAACTTAGAACAAACATCAACAAAACTCTCAAAAGAAGCGGCAAGTCAGCAGCTGAAAAGCAACATATTTATGAAAGTACATACAAATATGGATTTATGTTTCTAACCTTAGGTATTCAAGCTAGAAATTACTGGTTTTTAAGAAGCATATATGATCTGATAAAAAGGAAGGCTTATCTTGCTATTAAGGCTCTGCCTGAAAATGCAGGCGCTCTGGCTTGAATTTCTGGCTTTGCCTCACTCTCCCTGTATGACCTTTGTCAGGTCACTTGTGTCTCAGTTTCTTCTCAACAAAGTGGGAATCACGTTTCTGTGCTGTGTAGAGGTTATACCAGGTAAATTCGTTAACATCTGAACTTGACAATGTACAGCAATAGGAAGCCAATAAATTGGACATGTATCAGAGAAGTCAGCAGCAACAAAAATCTGTGTTAGTGTGACAGAAAAACAATTTCACAAGTAAATTTTATGATTTTTTTCCCCTTGATCTTTAGAGTTGCTGGACTCTTACCAAGCTGCAAAATGTCCTCGAGCTTCAGTAGTTTAGCTTCAGCTGAAAAGGCAGCAGATGCCATATGAGAGAAGGCACCTGTTCTGCACCCTTGCCGCATTAGGTAATTATCTGCAAAACAACTTAGGTATTGAATCTCTAAAAGTCAAACCATTACCTCTGTCAACATCTTGATCTACCCCTGGAGGTAGTGAGAGTGTGTTGAATGAACTTACAGTGAAGTACCTCTCCTCAGTTAAATTTGGGTGTGTCCACAAGTGTACGTGCATCTGTTTCTGTGTGAATCTATAGATTCATAGATACCTTTTCTTTCCTTCACCTCAAGAAACTGTTCTTTAAAGCAGCAACAGAAATCTCATGTTTGTGTAAATGGATTGGAGCCAGATGGTGAAATATTATAAACTGAGAAGTTCATAAGGTCAAATAGACACATGGCTGAAAGGCCAAAATGTCACATCAGGTCAGAAAGCGTCGCCACAAAAAGAAACACACAAGAGTATTTCAGCTACTTTGGAGAGGGATAGGAAAGATAATGATCGCTCACTGATACCTTCTGCTTTTTGTTCTTACAGGTCCCAAATTACAATTGGCTCTAGTCAATAGCACTGATTTATCTAGTGGTTATGACTGGGACAGCTCATGCCTCAGAATGGAGATGGTAACACTTTCATTTTTCAGCTGAGGATTTAAACTCCTGCTAACTTTTTAGTAGTCTCAACTTTCCTTCTCATCAGCTTGTTTTACCAATGGCAACTTTTCAGTCACTTGTCTGTCAAACACATCTGGCTTCCCTGAGGTAGTGTGAAACTACACAAGTGTCATGATTCCCTCTGCAGGGGATTCTACTTTAAGAATTGAGGAACATGTTCTTGCATTCTCAGTCACAGTGGTCAGTGCTTTAGAAGAATCGAATTTGACGAGTATCAGGGTTAAGAGAGACTGCATTCATGCTTAAGGGTCTCTTTCCCATCAGGCTCCTTTTCCATGTATAATAGCAAATGCAATAGAGTTTCTTTCTATGGTAACTCTACCACCACATCAGTAGTAGGAGAAAGTAAAGAATGAGAATATAAAGATTTCGTATCTGCAACTAGGAATGCGAAAATTCTTTCAGATACCAAAGACTTTATGGGTCCTCCCAAGCAAAGATGACTTGGTCATTATTGTGACATTTAAAACAGATAACTTGAACAAAAGCAACGAGCGAGGTAATGTATGACAAAACATAAATGAAGGGAAATATGGAGAACAGAATAGAATTATCAGCAAAAGAACATGCAGAGTGTAACGTATTCCTCTGATACAGCAATAACATTTTAGCAGTTGTATTTGTTGTATCTATCCTTATATATCCTTTCTTAATGAAAGGAACAAAGGGAAATGTCCAAAAATTTTTCTGTGGACCAAACTCTGGGAAATATAAGAGTAAAGGTACACATTTATTGATAAAAGGATGTCAGAGTCAATTGTTGACAAAAATCAACAGTAAAATGGGTCAAAATGTTTTTATTCTAAAAGAAAAGGGTTTGTAACAAATAGATTTGCATTAAAAAAACACAGTAACAAAAAATCCAAACCAGAAGTGATTTAGCTTCAGGTATAATATAAGTAATCTCTGCAAAGTGGGGTCTGGGAAGAAATAACTAACATACACTATAAAGAAAGTTACACATACATTCTGAAAAATAAGTGATTTTTTTTTTATTGAGTGAATCCTGTCTGAATACGCTGACATCACCTACCTGAGCCACACCACCACATCCAGAAGTATCAGGAAAAACATGCTAAATGTTCCCACTCTATTCTCTGTACCATTATGTAACCAGCTGTTTCTGCTCATCTTTGAACAGCTAAATCCGAAGATTGGCAGCAGTCATAGCAGATGAAAAAACAGCTCAAATATTTTTTAGAAGTCTTTTGCAATATGACCAGTGCTTATTTTCATGAGGACAGTACTAATCCACAGAAAGAATATACGTTTATACTGAAAGTCCAAGCAAAAAAATATTTATATTTTCATATTTGCATATTTAAATCTAATTTGTACAGCATGCCTAATGAACCATACATTTCCAAGAAAAGGAACGATTCAGTTCTGTTTGCTGCCTTTGGTTTCCATTTGATTTATGTTTCTTTGTAAGTGATGCTGGATTCCCAATTGCTAGGTTTATTGTTCATTGATTTTTACTATTACTGGGCTCTACATACATGCAGGAACTCATGGTCCAGAGATTTTTTACTAACTGTGTAGTGAGAACAGTACACAGGGACCTTTTGCATTGAAGTCAGTGAAATACCAGGGAGGTAGGGCCAGATCCTAGGTACGCCTAGCATTCTGGGACTGAAGGTACTCAAAGATCTCACAGGTGGGGTTATCAAGGTGCAGAACCATGGAAAGGAAGCTGAAATCTTGTCCATGCTGCACATGTACCATAGGATAAAAGGTTACAGATTTCTGAATGCTGTAGCTAGTCGTACTAGTGTGAGCACTTACAGTCAGCATTAATGTGCTATTCTATCTTCCATTCTGCGACGGAGACAACAAGGACCAGACTAGGTCTGGCTTTGCGTTGCAAGAACTGTAATGCTGTCATCACAGAATCATTTAATGTTTTTACTTATAGAGAGCTGTCAGGAAACTTTTCATTTCTGTTATCACTGTGGAAAGAAATGTCCTAGGCCTGCAAAATGTGTCCCCAGTATAACTGCTCTCAAGGGCATGGATGTCTCAAGGGCATGCCACTAAAACTTAATATTTTCAATGGAGCTCACATTACTTTTATAGTAACCTGCACAAAAGACTTTCAGGTTTTTGAGGTTGGAGAAGACTAATTTGCCATTTTTTACAGCCTAGTAGTCAAATGAAAAGTCTCAGAAAGGTTCGTGGGTGAGGAACACAAAAAATTTTAGGTTACTGATAATATAGTCTTCAAGAGTTGGATCACACACCTACTTAAGACAGCTAGACAAGCGATTTATAATTTCTGAGTTGTTTATCGAGGAAATAACTGATGCCAGGAAATACAGACAAATGTAGAAGAGCACCAGGTTCAGTAAGATACATCCTTTACAGGCAACTTCCTATCCTTGTGTGACGTAAAGGGCAGATATCAGAAGAAGTCATATAGGAGAAGGTGAAAAACAATCAATACAGACTAAGTACCATTTAAATACAGTTTAAGGAAATAATAAACCATTATACCTTTATACTTTATTTGTATTCTGTAAGTCTAAAGAATAAGACTAGGGAACTAGAATACCTCATTTAAACAAGAGTATTGATACAATAATAGGTGTATCAGGAATTTGTTAGAAGGAAAAAAACTTGTTGAGCACTATGGCTACATCTCTATCAGTAATCTAATCAGAGTCAGGTCTTAGTCTAGAGCACTGCCTCACCATGGTCCATATTGCTAGCACTCCTCATGGCAAAGCAGTGATTTGTGCTGACAAGCACTCTCCAGACATCTTATTTATTAGTATATATGTAGCCTATGATCCAGGATATGAAACATATAGAAAAGCTAGAATATGTATAAGTTAAGGTGTATGCCTAAGCCAAAAGGATTATCCCTTCACTTTTGCTAACTGTAACTTTGCCACTTTACATTCCCTAACGGAAGTAGAGAGGTCTCAGCCTTCTTCCACACTCCAGACATGGGAGCCTGTTGGGCATGCTGAAAGGGAACACCGGAAGCCTCTTTGTAATTAAGAGTAGTTCAACATAAAACAGATGGCAGAGCTAATGGAAGGAGCTGCTTTGGAGATGGGAAAACAAGAATCCCCTGGTGGACCCATCTTCTGAAAGGACGGCTGCATTCAAAACACTTGCAGGACCTTGGCAGCAACCACTGCCACCACTGCAGCAAGGAGCTGAGGATGAGCTGTTCTCTTTCAGACGGTGGCTTCTGCTCCCACTGAGCTCTGGCTGGCAGGAGGGATCAAGCTGCAGGCTTGCCCAGAAGGGAAATTCTTGCTGTAGTAGAGGGCACCTTGCTCCATGATGAACTTCACAAGTCCAGTTAGGAGCTTGGAAACTGCTGCCCCAGCTATACATGGTGCCTGTGAAAGGCTGCCATTGAGCAGGTGGGTAGCTTTTGATTTGCACAGAGGCAAATGAGCATTTTGCTTTTATTTTGCTCCTCATTTTGAAAATGCTTGCCTGAGAGGCAAGATTCATGATGCTAGGTGGTCCTGTAAGCCCGGCTTGTTCCAGCCCAGCAACCTTCCTCCGCCCTTTGTGATAAAGCCTTCATCATCACGATGAACAATGTCTGTGTTTGACTATATGCTCTGCAATGAAAGAATAGTGAGAAAGCGCATCTTCAGACTGATGACTCCCGTATCACTGAACAACTCCCCTATGTTTGTATATGGAAAGCAAGTGAAAACGGATAAAGGAGTAATACAGCACATTCAGGTTATCATAAGGTAAATTCATCTTGTTGCTTTTATTCACATAAGAATAGGTATATCTTAAAGAAATACAAATTCCTTTCTTTCCAGGTTTACTGAAGATCACTGATGCCTAAAGACTGTCCAAAACAATATTACAGAAACCACATGACTAAGAAAGGCCATAAAATTATTAAAATACTTGCTGCTCCTGTTGCATTGCAAAGGATGTAGAAGCAAGTCAGTGGTATGATGGTTCATGGCTTTCTTATCCAAATACTAGGACGTTTTGTTATTTTGAAAAACAGGATCATGAGGGGGAATCTTTGAGGTCTCAGTTTTTAGGAAATTAGTATTTCTGGTGCACTCTCCTAAACATAAAAAGTAAAACTGATGCCCACGCACACCTGTAAGGGTAACCTATTTTCATTTGGCAAATGTAGTAAGTTTGGGGTTTTTTTTTAATAATCTTGGATGTCAATAATTTTGTGGCTGTTAACTTTTAGAGTGCACTTATAATTCCATGTTAAAATGAACCTTAAAGTAGAAAAACAAAAAAAAAAAAAAAAAAGAGGGGGGAGAAAATCTCTCTCAGTAAAAGAGAAAGACATTCCAGGAAGAAAACTTACAGCTGGAAAATTCTACCTTACTATGAGAACTTCTGAACCTGCAGCTTAAAATGCAGTACTACGTTCAAAAAGAAGGGTGTATTCCATACAGAATTTGTAGCACTTCTGTACCTTTTCCTCAAAGGCTGAGAATAGTAACATTCCTTAAAATATAAAAGATGTAACTGATTTCTCTTTGAGTATCATAAAATAATAATTTTTTGAAATGTAACGTAATGGGAACTTTTTTTCCCTGGAGAGTAGCTGGGAACTCACTGAAAAAGTAATATATTCGCTCTGGGTTGGGAGAGGCTGAGAAATTCTGCGCACACAAGGAGCATGAGCTGAAAAGCACAGGAGCTGTTTGCACCATTGTGCTCCGCTGCAGATGACAGAAATCCTGGTTACAAAACTTTACTGCATACTAATTGAAGGGGGACAGCTGGAAAAGCAGTGTATCAGCTAGAAAATTAAGCTTGTTACATACGAGTGAGAGATTCGTTCCATCAATTGACTTATTAGCATCTTTAGAAAACATTCCCTTACTTTGTAGGTTTTTTTCTTCAGCGGATTTCACCCTGAGTCGTTTTCATTAACTGGAGCTCCCCCTCAAGGAATACAATGGGAAACCAGTTTTGCAATAAAAGAGACAGATTTCTCATTTTGACTAAAACAATCCCGATATCCTAACCTACAAAATCTTAGAGATTTTCTTCAGGGTATTCCCTGGCTTACGGCTGATGCGTAGTTTGCTAAGCAATTTCATGCAGAAGTGAGGCTGTTCTTAAATACAGAAACCTAGGCCAGAAAAGATCAGAACATTGATCTGAGTGACTTTTGGGGACTTAAGTATCATTTTACTCAAACTACAGTTCTTGAACCATGAAATGCTTGATACCCACACTCTGCTGTAATACAAAAAGCCTAAGTTTTGGCTCAGGCCTGTCCCTCACACTTTAGCAAAACTTAAATGAGACCTGCTAGATGGGTCACGGTGTGGAGCTCTCAGCAAAGCTCCTCCAACAGCCCCACTGCCCGCCGTCTGTCAAGGCAGCGCATGCAGAACAGATGATGGGCCAGAAAATATTCAGGCGCAAAAAGGGAGGACACAGGAGGACAAGTCACCCGCGCTCTGTCAGGGAGGTCTAGGCCATGGTGTCCAGAAATTTTCTCTAGGTTTAGTCAAAACAGTGGAAGGAGTTCTTCCCAAGACATGAAAAGCCTCATAAATCATACAACATTACGTTTTGCACTTCTTCAGCCTTGACTTCTCTGTTATAGACATTTTGCAGTGTAGAAAAAGAAACCTAAATCCTATCTAAACAATGGTATATATCAAACAAAACACAGCATATAGTTATTTTGGGGTGGAGGAGAGGAATGAGTCAAATATGACAAATGTTAGTCTCCTGGATGAATTTATTATATCATCATTATATAGTGTGATGAGACTCAAACAGGGAGGGGTGGCTGAGGGAGAGAAGAATGAATACCCAGTACCAAACAGCTACTAGTGTCTAGCAAATGAGCATGAGTAGGAAGATCATCAGCATCAGCAAGAATGGGACTTTACTTTGTTCCCTTCTCAGTGCCTCTAGCATCCTCACTGTCCCCTCACCTTGACTTTATAGGACAGTCACACACCAATATAACTACCTTAGATGAGAAAATGTGTCCACACTTCATAGGATTTGAACAAAATACCATCTGCAATGGTTTTGGTGGCATTACAGCTTTCTCTGCCTGTTCATATTCAGTCACACTGTGGTGGTAAAATTATTTAAGATTTGAGAGGTCTGGCTAAGAAGTTTATCCTAACTAAAAGAACATTCCTTCCAACTAAAAGCTAACAGTCTGTGGTTGTTTCCACCTCCCCTCTCTAAGCTAAGATAATACTGGGTGTGCCACTCCTATAGGCTCCACCAAGATCCATCTCTCCATATTGTCACATTATTTACTGTTTGATTCGTTCTTCAAATTGTGGCAGTTAGCAAGATACTTAAGGAGTCCATCCCTCCCAGGGATGGATACCTGGCTTTGCTAATATTATTTTTCTCACCTCTTTCTCTTTTTTATTTTTTTTTTCCCTGAAACAGTACATAGGTTGGGTCTCTGCAACCACTTGGCAGAGAACAGGGGAAGAGAGGGGGAGACGCTGGCTGAATGTTCACTCGCTATGATCAGAGTTAATAATGCTTTTGTCTGATCGTGCATTATTATGCACTTGGAGTCCCCAGATCTATGGCAATACCTGAGGAAGTATCATTATTCAGGTTCTCCAGGGAATTCGTCCCACTCTTAGCACTCTGTGGTGCGGCTCAGCACAGCGTGATTAGCTGCTCTAGAATCTGTTTTTAATTTCACTTTTTCCAGAAAGTGGACGAAGTCATAAAGCTTAACCTGTATCTTTCACTTGTTTTTAATGTTGTAGATAGCAAAACGCCATACACTATTGGCCCCAGTAATGTCACTCTGCCATTCAGCCAGCAAACCCCTTAAACACTACGGTTCCACATTATTTTTATGGCACAGTAATTAAATTTTGCATTTTGCAGGTCCTCACAGTTTTGCTGCTGCCTAGGGCAGGTGCTGCACATACAGCCATGCTGTGAGAGGGGCCCCCGGCTGCTACCCTTATATCTCCTCAGCAGCCAGAGTGAACATCTAGTCCTTCAAGGGCCAGGTCGCCGGAGATCCAACAGTTAATCTTGGTAAATTATGCTTATTTATTCAACTGAAATGGCAGGGAGGACACAGCCAGTGTAACCGGAGGGTTTCCTGGGACCGGCTGTACCTGCCTACCTGTAAACGTGATACAGCTCTAGAGTCTGCTGAGACAGAAAAGTTGCTTTTGCTCAGTTTAAAAAAACATGAGTAGCAAGTGTTTGAAAGTGAAATAAGCTGCAGCTCAGTGGACAGAAGGGAGTTAATTGACTTAGTTATGTCAAATGTAGCTAATTACTGTTCAGCTGGTGCAAACAAAGCTACTGTTCTTACTACAACAAAGTCTTTAGAACTTAAATACTTACATTTCCCAACTGTCCCAAGAATTAACTTAACGTTTAATATGACTCTCCACCAAAGTCAAGGCCTCAGTGTTCTTTCCAGCTGTAATGTTACCCCTTTTCTATAGTTACCCAGCACTCTCACCTGGTCCTTCAGCAGTGCATTTTCCTTGTGGCAGTATGGACCCCCAGGCTCCTGGCTAAATTTCAAGTGGAAAATGTACCACTTTGACGGGACAGCAGCAGCTATACCTCTCCAGAGCTGATAGTCCTTTCCTGCCCACCCACACTTTTCTGAGCAAAAATCAGTGTTGCATGGCTTTTCTCAGTGCTACGGCTTCTGGGGTATGACCTGAAAAGTCCAAATGCTTATCAACACTTATAAATACTTAAAGGGTGGGTGTCAGGAGGATGGGGCCAGGCTCTTTTCAGTGGTGCCCAGCGACAGGACAAGAGGTAATGGGCACAAACTTGAGCAGAGGAACTTCCACCTAAACATGAGGAGGAACTTCTTTCCTTTGAGGGTGGCAGAGCACTGGAACAGGCTGCCCAGAGAGGTGGTGGAGTCTCCATCTCTGGAGACATTCCAAACCTGCCTGGATGTGTTCCTCTGCAACCTGCTCTGGGTGACCCTGCTCTGGCAGGGGGGTTGGACTAGATGATCTCCAGAGGTCACTTCCAACCCTATAATTCTATGATTCTATGATTCAACCTACACAGGAGAGCTGGAGGGAACACTCAGAAGCCAGACATGTCTCTACTCAGAGCCACATGAAGCCACACTTCATATTTTTCAAACAGTGCAATTGCAGTAGGATTTTTTTTTTTTTTTAATGTAAATGAATTCCCTCGAGTAAAGGGATCCATGCCTGGCCTTAAAATAGCAGAAATAACCTATACACAGCAATACTCTGTGTATATATATCTATTTATTTTTTTTTTCTAGAGAACGTTTGCTCTGATTCTTCTTACTATCTTCCTGTTAGCTAACTAAACCTTTCCTTCATCACCTACAGTGTTATTCCCATGGATATGCAACGTAGAAACTTTGCAAACAGTTCAGTTACGCTACCACTATATTTATACCCCATCTCCTCATTACTGCTAGCCTCTCTGATTTGTCACAATGTGCAGCTAAGCAAATGCAAGCTTGTAACATCCAGGCCACATCACAAATTTCTATTCATGCAAGAAGGGATAATTCTACGCCCTGTGTCAGCAGGCTTTGTGGCTTGCAAAGGCTGGCTGATTAGAGAAGAAAGGAAGAATGCAGAAAGTGCGGTTGGTTCTGCTACTGCTGCCCCCACTGAAGCGAGCACTTTCCATTTGTCTCCGTAATGAGAAGGAGCCTTCCCGAGCCCCAGGTACATTAAGAAAGAATATGTGCATGGGGGGTCCCCGCTGTGCGTTTACCCTAATGTTTTCAGGGCTCTTCAGATGGATCCCGCTGAATTAGATGCATAACGGAAGAACTAATTCTGCTGAATCAGGAAATGAGACGATGGGGATACTCTGTACGATTCCCATTACCATTATATTATAGTCTGCAAAGGCTACAGGTCTGAATATATGTTACTTGTCTAATTCCCACTGAAGTAAATAGGATTTTGAGGTACAAGTTCAAACAAATTGCATGGGGAATGTGGAGGACCCTGGTGACCGGAAAAAGAACACTTTCTGTATTATTCAAGTATTTAGAGTTTGTTATCTCAGTGCTTTGAGTCTCATCTATAAAATGGGATTATCTAGGCTTCAGAATAAAACTGAGAAACAATTTACAACCTTGTTCTCTTAATATGCCTTTAGCTTCTGGGGGTCTACCATTAAAATAAAGAAACAAGGAAAAAGTTCCATTATAGAGCAACAAAGTTCATTTTAACTGCAGACCATATGCTCCAATATCACCTGTCTTTCCATATTGTTAACTAAACTACTGGCATCAGCTTGATTTGTTGAATAAATAGATTAATTAATCTGAGAGAGACATGGTACTCATCTCCATTATCTTCCATTCTGTGAACAAAAAAGAGCAATCATGATGTGCACTTATATTAAATTTTGTCGGTAAAATATGCTTGCTTGATATTGTAGGCATTTGCATTTTATATACTTCAGTTACCATCTGCTAATGGTAATTTAATCATTCAATAAATAACACTTAAGAGAGCAACATTAATGAAGATTGGAGAATTTTTTAATATAATGAATAATTTTGGGTTTATTTCTGAGAACTGCAACTGCAGCCAGCAATAAAAAGGATAATCCATTCAAACCAGAGCACAATAATGAAAACTGTTGTTACGGTTCTGGCATAGTGGATGACCAAAGGGGATTGTAAATTCCCAGAGTGATGGCTTTCCCTACCCTTTACGAAGGAATAATGTGTGAATCGTTATGTTATAGACAGATGGGACTACTCCAGAAAGGCTGTGATTGCAGGCTAGCCTAGCAGAAGTTCCAGGAGGCATTCATAGCTTGGATAACTGCAAGGTCTCCAGCAGGGCAGGAGGAACCTGGGTATGGCCAAACTCTTTTAAAGGCCTGAGATCCCAGCTCAAGAAAGAACGCCTCTTAAGGAGGGCACTTCAGGCCTGCTGTGTAGTTAAGTCAGCTTGACTAACACACGGGTTTAAACATAAGTGCTTGCTTATAGGCTTTTGTTAATAAATGTATGCTGAGATATGCTTATAGGTATTTCTTTGCTACCTAAGATTTTCATTCTATTTTTAGCTCAACCCATCAAAGCATGAAAAATCGGTTTAAAAGTTTTAAATGTACATTGATTTTAATCCTGTTTTCCAAGGTAGAGCCCAGATTTCTTCTTAACTGAGACTGCAAACTATTCTCCTACCAAGATGGAAACAGGCTTAATCCCAAAATACAGAGTTCCAATGTCCCCCAGTAAACTCCAGTCTGCTAGAACCTGTATCTCCCTGCTTACATCTTCTGCGCTCCTGTATCTCCCTGCTCACATCTTCTGCGCTGAGCATCATTTTTAATTCTATATGTGATGAGTTCACGTTGTAGCTCTTTATCGCATAGGGCCCCCTCCGATTCTGCATTCAAACAGCATATATGCAGCTTTCTGGCAGCTCCATATGTGAGTAGACTGATATAACCAGCAGACGCCTACAGTGAAGTACCTTGGATACTTTGGTGTAATGTCAGATGAGTCCGTGATTCAAAATCATCCTCAGAGTCCCAACCAATACTATTTCCAAGGCACTGGCAGAGGGCAGTAAGTGGTAGTTATTCAATGCAAGGAGAGGCTGCTGTTAAAACAAAAAACAAATACCTTGATTAACACGAGACCAAAGACGGCACAGGTGAATCCTTTTTCTCTCTTTTTTCTGTGATGAATTTTATATGTAGTCAGATTTGAGAGGCTTTTTTAAGACACTTAGGCCTAGTTTTCATTAGAGGTGTTTGGGAAAACCATAAGAAACTTAGGAAATAGAGGGATCAAAGGACTTGATACAGGTCTAGTGGGAGGTGTCCCTGCCCATGGCAGGGGGTTAGAACTAAATGACCTTCAAGGTCCCTTCCAACCTAAACCAGTCCATGATTCCATGATTCTATGCAACGTATCAGAGACGCAGCAACAGTAGTGTTGCAGTCAAGAAATAAGTTAAGATGAATTAATAATAAAAAGATACGTCCTGTGGATCAGACCAGCTGTTCAGTTGCAAAGTATTTTCCCCTTGGCTATGTCAATAGGAGGTGCTACTTAGAGAGACATCATGAATAGTTATCCACTCTTCCCTTAGTCCACCTCCAGCGTCCATAATCATCAAGGATGTTAGAGGGCATACCCGTGACTGCTTCCTTTTTATCTATTTATGGACATGTTGTCAATGGATTTGTCTAATCCCTTTTCAAATTTGCTGATATGGTCTGCATCCCTTAACGCCCTTCAGCAACAAATTCCAGAAGTATGCAGAATCATAGATTATTGCAGGTTGGTCGGTATCTCTGGAGGTCACCTAGTCCAACATTCTGCTCATAGTAGGGCTAACTTCAGTGTCAAATCAGGTTGCTCAGGCCCTTGTCCACTTGAGCTTTGGAAATCTCCATGGATGGACATTCTGCAGCTTCTCTGGGCAACATGTCTCAAAGACTGACCCCTAGTTATAGTATTGTCATGTGGTGAGAACTGCCATTAGTCTTTTTTTACATTATGAGTGAAATTTCCACAGAAGTGAGAGGATTTTTCTCCCTTATGAATATTAAATGCAGTGAAGCGGTCTTTGCTTCCGTTGAGGTGGAAATGGGACTGTATCTCAGCCTTTGGATTATCTATAATCCAAGATGAACTATGACAGTGAAATTAAATATGTAACCAGTGATTTATTCTTGATTGAATGTGACTGATTACTGCTAAATAATTTGTTCAAAATCAAGTTTGCAGATTGAGCAATATCTGCAGGTACAGGAATATGTAACATTAGCAAACACTTTGTATGAATGTCCTTCTTTTGTACAATTCCTGAACAACCTCTGGTTATAGCAGGTACAAAATACTTAAAAAAGACTTTGGGTCTGGTTGGTATGTAGTTCACTATACAATGTTCAGTTGTCTCGGACAAGGGTGGCTATGCCCATGACAGCTGAGTCTAGCTCAGCATCCTACCTATGCTAGTCCCATCTGCTTTATTTTGCTGGAAATCTTTTCATAGGAATAAGCTTCTTCAGGGGAAGAAATGTGCTATTATCTTCTCTCACTCACCCTGTGACTTTTTGTCTTTTAGTCAAAGACCTGCTAAGTAATTTCTTGTCAATGAAATTACTTTTTTCCATTGATTAATGCCATCCTACTATAAACCCAGAAAACAATCCCTCATCCATTCTGTAATCTTCAGAGGTAAATAATTTCCCGCATCAACTACTGCACTAAATAATCCACGGCTTATGAGCTTCCAGCACCTCTGGAATGAGGCACCATCTCTTCATTATATTTTTCAAATAGAACACAATAAAATATTTTATCATTGTCTTAAGTAAATGATGACCTCTCAGGCATGTGTTTCTGAGACACAGCACAGAAAAGACGAAATACAGCCAATAAATATAGACAATTGTAGGTAGTTTAGAGTGCAATAATAGTGCAAAATGCTGCTGAAGAGACACTTGCCATTCTTTCCAATGTCAAAGACGAAAGAAAGAAAGAAAGAAGATGTGGAACGATGTGCTGCATGAAGCATGCTCAGATTCTGGCTCACATGTCAGAACAGAGATAAGCAAGGAAGGAAAGAGAGTAATGGCAGTAATGGCCAAGAAGTTCTGCCTGGGTGCATGTAGCATCGCCGGGTGTCTGAAGGCCTGGGACTACTCAAGGTCACTGTATTTGTGGTGGGTGAAGGGAGGAGTTGATGGGGGAGCAGCTGCAGCCATTGCAGCTCTCCAGTGGCCATTGGTCTCCTCAGCACCACCACAACTCCTCACCACGGTGTGTGCTGGCAGCAAAGTCCAAGTCCATCCCGGACTGGGCTAGGCAGACGTGCGCTGGCTGTGGGGACACACTGACTCATTGCTGTGGTGTTGCTGCTTTCATCCCGGTGATCCCTGCTGTAGCTGCAGTGCCTGGCTTCTGCTCAGCTTCAGGCAATGCTCAGTACCTGACACCTAAAGCCTCCTGCTCTAGTGTCGGCTACTGGGCACTTCAGAGGGTCCTGCTGGACCTGCAGACCTCCAGCCCAGTGCTGCTGCCCCTTCCCCTTGCACGGCTCAGCCCGCAGTTTGGCTGTTGTGCGTGTGGATTAGTCGCACTAGCATACATGCGATGAACACGCGCATCTTCATCCAGTGTGCTTTGTCTCTTGTGCTAGCATCCAGGTGAACGCAGAGCGCTGATCTTGGGATATTATGCATTTCCTTCTTCTGAATTCAGGCCAGAGGCATTTTGGGGACAAAAAGAGTTCCACTGGACAATGCCTCCCTCTTAACATTTGTTAGCTTATTTCCCAGTCCTTCGACCTCCACAGAATTTCTTGGGCCGTGAATAACCTCTGCAGTTTCCACTACTTCTAAACAAAATGGATTTAAAGTTTTTCCCAGCAGCCTGAAGGGAAGACGTCTGTTTCCCTCAACAGGGCAATTTGCCTGAACCCTGATGAAGGGTGAAGCCAGCTATTCAGACATAGGTGAAAAGGAACAGAGCCACCCCTCCCGATATTTCTTACAGACCATTTTAGTGAATTTAGTTCCCATTGGAGGCATGAAAGCAGGTGACAGCAGCTATGGCCTGCTTTGTTCCGATTATTTCTGGCTTGCTTTAAGAGCAATTTACTATAGAATAACCTGCATTAGAAGCTGTGGCTCTGCAATTTTACACAAAGCAAGTATAGCTTGAGCATCCTTCCTACATTGTCCTGACAAAGAAGAGTCCTCTTCCATGTTGAGAGAGTGGTTTCCTTCCCCTGACTCCTCCAGCATCCAGTCTGTCTGCTAAAAAGACCAATGGGGTTGCCACTGGTAACACTTTTATTTTGGATACAGAATGGTATTTTTTTCTAGATCTAAATGTCTGGCAAGCTTATTAATTGTGCCTGTTACAACAAGATGCTGCAGAGATGTAGTTGTAACAATTTCCATCCAAATAGTTGTTCATTTAAAAAAAAAAACAACTTGAGAAATCAGTTCTATGCTTAGCACCAGAATTGTGTTTAGTTCTTTCAAATCCATTAGGCTGGAATATTGATAGACTGAGAAAATGCAATTTGGAGCTACACAGGCAGCTTCAAGGTAGGGTAAGTATTGGACAGTTCGTCACTTTGCCATTATTTTACTAAAATCAAAGGGGCTGTGCCAGTTAAGGTTGAGTCAAGGATTTGCCTCATTGCTCTATTAGAGTGCCAAGCCAAAAACCAAGTAGGGAAGTACTGATGCTGCTTGAGCTAACCAAATGGCTATGTGACGGCTGAAGTCACCTGAAATATTCCAACAGGATCCCTCAGCCCTGTGTAGCTGAACTCAGCCATCTCAATCAGAATCCCAATGGTGCTGGAAGTGTAATCTATGCATAAGCTGTCCAAACCGCTTACCAGGAAGAGAGAAGGAGATATTATATTACACCTACTTCAGGAGCTCATTTGGATGGTGAACAATCCTTGGAGAGCCAAGAGCGAACAACAAGCAAAAGTAAATGCATAACCTGAACAACCCAAGGGACCATGTATTTTAAATTCAGAGGATAAGGTGCATACTGTTGGGCGGATCACTTCACTCTTTGAATTAAACTCTGAGACATTTAACATGCAGGTGCTTTCCTTACATTCCCGAGGGAGACCCTGAATATTTCTTCCTTATGCCCTCTTTATTGCAAACTGTTCAAACAATTGCGGCAGGCCTCCACCGCAGAGCCAGCTGAACCAAAAGATCGTAAAAAGCAATTTTTCTAGACATCCATTCAGAGACCCAGGAGTTCTCCTGCTGGCGAAAACAGCGGTGTGTGGCATTTGGACTCCGCCAAGCTCATGCCCCGTGAAAGATGATAGGCGAGATGATCGGAGCTTGTGCACAATGAGGAGACAAAGGCAAGAAAGCAGCACCCACTGCCCTCCTCAAAAGCCGGGGAGGAAGCGTTGCCTTTACCATTTTTTGCTGTCTGCACTTTAGGCTACCAGAGAATTTTGTTACTCAGTAACATAAATGCAGGGTTAGCCTATATGGGGAAAAATGTTCCACTAGGATTGCTGCCTCAACCAGTGTGAATCAAATACTTGTTTCATCTTCTGAGAATAAAGGAAAGCGTGTAGTGATAGGTAACCTTTTAGAGGCCAGAAAGAAAAAGAGCTGCTGCATTTACCAGTGCTGCAAAAGATATAAAAGTAATTCATCAGCTCAGACCAAGCATTTTATGTACACCTTGCATGGAAAGAAAAGGATACAAATATGATCAAAATAGGTTTATTACAAAGTAATAACACATTTCTGTTATGGAATTGGCCAGTTAAGGATACTCAGTAACTTGGCCTGTTGGCCCAAGGTTTGCCTTTGACAAAATTCAGTTCTTGTGACAGCCAACAACATTTCACCTGGGATTAATGCAAGCCATTTTATTTCTATTTTCCTGGCTTTACAAATGTCCAGCTATGTATTCTAGCATAGTCATGCATTAAGGAACAGAAAATTCCTAAGAAGCTTGGTTTCTTTTCTTTGTTTATTTGCCTGGGAGGTGGTGCTTGAAGAAATTCACAGCACAGGTAAGAAGAAATGACACGACTCTCGGGAACCACGCAGGTGAACTGAAATGCTACCCCAGCTTCCTTCATGGAAGGTCTGTTAAAATGTAATTTTATGTTTTGTAATTATCCCAAATACTACTGGAGAGGACGGCCTTTGAACTTCATCATCTCTGAAGGGTATTAGTTTGGCCTCCCTCTCAGGAGGACTGACTTGGGACTGTGTGTACATCCCGGGTGTCCCGGGGAATAGCTGGGTGATGGGAGAACATCGCACCCGATTCGCAGCTGCGCTACATCGCTCCATGAAGCTGAAAGGTGTTACACTGGCAGAGAACTGCCATGATGCAGGTCACGGGAAAAGTGGTAATCTCAGGACTACATCCAAATCCTCAGGATTAAGGATCACACTTCAATCCTTTTCTTTTCATGCAAGATGTACATAAAGTGCCCAGTCTGAGCTGATGAACTACTTATATCTTTTAAAGCACCAGTAAATATATTTACTAGCAAATGTATCAGTATCAGGGGATGTCGAAATGCCTCAGCTCGCTTTCTCCCCTCCCTGCAGTTGTCAGGGGGAAGAAGCCCAACATCCAGACTTCTGGTATCACACTGCTGGCTGCTGCGAGGGGAGAGGTGCCAGCGCTCCGTGTCATGCACCCACGGCTTAGGAGAAATGCAGCCACGGTGATCCCTCAGCTTCTCCTGTCCCTTTCTTCACTAAAATGCTTGATCTCTCTCTATTTCTCACTGAAATAACTCCAATGAGGCTCACCTTTTGTGAAAAAATTGTGCATGGGAACATAGAATCCAATCTTGACGTTAAGTCAGTGAAATTGCTGCAGACTTAGTTCGATGTAAGTGGGAGCAAAAATTGGGGTATAACAGGTTGACAACATTTTTGAGGGTATCATTTTCCCCAGAACTCCTTTATCAGTGTCGCTTGGTGTGTTAGTTATTCACCACACATTATACTGCAGTTTCCTGACCAGACTGTGACATTTTCCAACATCCTTTCAGCATTATTGTCAAAATTGTCTAAACTAAGAGCTAAAACTTAAAAATAATCGATTTTGCCAGTTTGTTTTAGTCCTATCTTTGCCTCTGGAATCTTTCCAAAATCTATAAGAGACTGAAATCAGTCCAAATTGCCTTCTCTGAATTCCAAAAGAAAGGGAGAAGAAAAGAAGAGAAGCTTTTGGAAGAAAGCTTAGCAAGTCAATTAAAAAGAAGTACAGTCTAAAGAAATGGTTGCATGGTCTAAGGAAAAAAATCATTAGCAGTCTTATGGAAGACATTGACTTTAAAGTCCGAATTGACACTAAGGACAACAAAGAGAATGAAAAAAAAAAAAGAAGTTTCTTCCTCCTAATGAAAAAGAAAGGAGAGCTTTAGCATTTTATGTTTTGAATGGTTTTCAAAAAACCCACCCAAAATGCACCATTTTGTGCCCCACTGGCATGAAACTTTTTGCTTAATTGTGTTGTAAAGCCAATTAAAAAATGTCCCTTGTAATGCACGAGGCAGCAACATAACGAAATCTCAGTGTGACTCTTTCTGAAACAAAACCTGCAGAAAGATAGACTTTATCCAAGGGGGACCTTTATTTAGGCTTGGTTCTGTCCAAATTAAGCACTAATGCTAAACACTGCGCGTTAACACAGGAAGCCCAAAATACAATCAGCTCTTTTCCTGTGTCTCTGCTAGTAAGTTAAACAAGCCCAGGACAGCTCTGTGGCATTGAAGTCAACTGGAACAGTACAGCCCACGTTCATAACATAAAATTACCTTACCCTACAAAACCAGATGGCTTCATCCAAACTGCCTAATGGAAATGGTCCATGACCAGACTAACTTCTGACACACGCCCAAGGCCTATGTTTGGAAGACTGATGACCAGTCTGGGTCAAAACCAGCAACCACTGGCGGCTGTACAGCACAGACACTTGAGTTGCAGTGTCTGGGAACACACCCTGGAACTGTTTGGTTTGCTGCTATAGATGCGGACTTTGCAGACATTGATCCTACAGCAAACACAAAAGGCTTGCCATGCAGTTTTGGTGTGTTTACAACACAGCTCAGAAGTTCAGAAGAGGTTCTGAAAACCAGAACCCTGAGTAAGTCTTCCTTCACCATGAGTAAGGGAAATAAGGTAGCCAGGACTGGGATTATTATCAGGTTATATGGTGAACGGGTGCTGTCTCTAAGGCATGTCTGGAGCTGCCTTTCTTCATCCATATGATAATTTAGCAGGTAGAATGCTTACAAGGGAGCAAAGTTTTGATGGCAATGGAAATGTAAGTAGCTCTTGCTCCTGATTGTTTGCCCTACAATGCTCCCTGACAGAGTTAAGCTTTGTGATTTCTTCTTTCATCCTAGAAGCGGTGAAATTAAAAACAGATTGTGCAGTAGCCACTCATGGTTGGTGGTGAGCTGTGCCACAGGGTATTAATCTGCTCGCTGGGAAGCTATAATTCACTGCATGTGGACAGGCAGAGAAGGCTCTAATGCCACCAAAAATCACTGAAGATGGTGCCTGGCTCAAATCCTGAGACAGAAAACTTCTCCTGTGCAAGACAGTTATACAGGTGTGTCCTGGTTTGAGGTAAAACAGAACCAATTTTCTGATTTGTAATTTTACTTTTTAGCTGGGCCTCTTCTAACTGACTAAAGTCTGAAATTAACAGCATATTGTTCAGAAACTGTTCACTCCCAGAGTGATAAGACCTGATTGTACCAAGGAACGGTATGCACACAGGCTCTTACTTAGACTTATTGCTATAACAACCAAGGTCAGCTCGCTTCGCTGTTTGCCCCGTTCGAGGGTCGGAAGCGGAGAAGCGTAGAGGGGTCCCACCTGCAGGAGGAGCAGACGGGACAGGTGACCCAAAACTGACCAACAGGGTGTTCCATCCCATCTGCATCACGCTCAGTATAAAAGCTGAGGGATCAAAGGGGCAAGGGGGCTCTGGCTCCCACTTTCTTCAGTGGCCGATGTCTGAGGAGGACCCTGTCTGTTCGTCTGCCTTTGATCCCGATCCGAGCATTCCTGACTCTAGTTCCGGAATTCAGCTCCTGTCCATCGCTGACTCCAGTCTGGGACTTTCCCTGTGTCTGCTGGTGACGCGATCGTCATCCTGGGAGCTGGATACGGTTTTGTATATATTGTATACTTTTTTTTTCTTTAATTTTTATTATTCTATTATTATTTACTATTTTTCTTATTTATTATTATTTTCATTAAAGTAGTTTAGTTCTTTTTCTAAACTCGTAAATCTCCTTATCTCTTCCTCTCCTCTCTGAGGAGAGAGGTGGGGGAGGGCCATCTGTTGTTCTGCTTGGTCAATCCGGCCAAAACCATGACAAGGTGTGTGACCAGTCTTGAAATCAGTAAAAGTGAGGGAGCACTTGAGATACGGGAGACACTGATACACGAAGGCAGTAAAGTCACATTTCTGATAGTCCTGATGATCTTCTCACCCATGGTGACCTGCTTAGTAGTTAGCACACTAACAGCTGCTTGTCCTCAGGTCTCATGACCTCTCCTCCTCTCCTCTTCCCTCCTCCCCATCCCCTGATCTCCTCCATTACTCTGTTCTCCTCGCGCTACCTAACCGTGCTCCTCTCCCTATTCCCAGGCACACGGTGTGATCCTATCTTTTGTGTCAATTCTTCATCACACAGGATTCTCCTATGAGTGAATTCAGTTTACAAATCTAACAACAAATTACCCAATGCCTTTGCAAGCTTACTTTTCTGCTAAGTGATTTAAATCAGCTTGTGGAGGGGTCCAGTAGCAGCTCAAGACAATTAGCGTGTCCGGAGGCCACCAGGAGGAGATGACAGCTGCAGTCTTTGGTCGGGGTGGCCTGTCTTTGGAACTGCACCTGTAGGAAGCAGAGCCTTCCTTCCTCTCCCTCAGACACCCTCCCACATCTTCCCAGACACCAGAGGCCACCTAAATTATAGACACAGGAAAGGTCTGAAAAAGAGAAAAGCAACATTGTTCAAGTCTTTTGTTGTGGCTCTACAGAAAGCAAGCCAGGGTTTCCTGAACCTGAAAGAGCGAGTATAAGGAGGAGCCTTATGCTGTGCCTCTTCTTGTCTCTGTAGTCCAATCTCCCTTTTTTAGATTTAATTGCTTGTTTTCTTGGTTTTCATACCTTGCTTTAAAGGGATTATACAGGGAGGTATTGCTCAGTGTGTAACCATGAAATAGGCATTCCCTTCCAGAGGCTCTCCTTTATGATGTATCTATCCTCATGACTCCTAACAGAGCTTCTTAGGGACTTATAACAGTTTCCCTGATATTTGGCACTTAAGTAACTGTCTGTAAACACTGTGCTGGTTTTATTCCATTGGCTGCAACACAGAATTTATTCCATTGGGATTTACTGTATTATCAATGCTACAAAAGGAAAAAAAAGAGAGCTTATGCAGCCATGGAAAATTACTGCTTCGATAAATCAACATCAGCAACAGAACTTAAATATTATTTTAAATTACGATTCACAGCTCTTAGGTCCTAATTCTGTATGTTCTAAGCACATGAAGATGAGAAGAACAATGCTACTACTAGACATATAGAAATATTTCAAAGCCAGGAAAGCAAATTTTGACATCCTAAACAAATGTATATGTAAAAAATGGTTGAATTACTTCTACAAAATAAATAACAAAGCACACATAACATCTCTTGTTATGAACGGCCTATAACTATTCTGTAATTGCAAGCAGTATTATGAGAAATTGCTGCTTCCTACTTAGTCTTTTACTGCTTGTTTCTTTTGCTATTCTCTTTGGGAAACTGGCCATATCAACCACATAATGCTTTTTGTCCCTTATGTTTCTCACTTCGGAGAACAGCTACTTCCTTAGATTCCTAGGTCTCTCAGCCACATCGTTGCCAGCACATACATTTTCAGCCATTTACCCAAAATGTATTAAGATAAGTTTCTCTTGCATCAAATGTGTAAATACTAATAGTTAACACACGCACCGTTTGGATTTGGCAAGTAAGCTGTAAGATATATTGGCATCTTTTAAATGCTATATCTTTGTTTTCCAGATCCTAAAGGCTTGGGAAGTGAGGGGAAATATCTGTGTTTGTTGCTGTTTCCCTCAGACTGAAATCTCCAGCTAATGTGGTTGGAGAGATGCACTCAAACACGGGAAGAGGATGTAACAGATGTAGTGGCATCTGCTTGCACTTTCAGAACCTTAACTAACAATGTTCTGAGAAATGATTTCCCGCATCCTTCTCAGCGAGCACCAACTTAGCTACCCATTGATAATGCTTTAAATGTCAACACCCTTCTATCACTGCTTACCAGAGATGGAAACGGAATGACTGCAATATACCATCACATTTCCTCAACCCCCAGTCCAAAAAGAACCTCAAAATACTTACCAATGATATTCTGCCTTTGCAAGCTGAAGTTGAGCCAAGGACACACGAAGCTCTGACAGCAGGACTGGGCTCAGGAAACCCAACATTAATTTGGAGGGTGGGAGGGGGCATATTCACAAGACCATATAGGCATTGTTCACATGCCTGGTCATCTGATCATTCGACACTACTATGTCTGGGGAAATATTTTTTATGAAAGGGTTTTTTGTGTTATAAATAACAAATGCTATCAATTATTAACATAGCTACTTCTCACATAAGGAGAAATTCTCTCAAGCAGAGCTGTGGAGGAAAATATCTAGCAACTATTGTTACAGGTAGAGTAAAAAATACTGACTTTTGTGTGTGTTTTTTTTTAATGATTTTTTAATTTGGGAATATTTTTAATTTCCCTCCTTTTTTCTTCCTTCTTTCTCTCTCTATCAGAGGAACCAGGAATCCAATAAATTTGCAACCTCAGGATTTATATGAAACACAAACAAAGGTCCTTTGTTTCTATTCTACATGTCTGTTAACAGCAAAAGTACTGCCAGAAGTGTACTTCAAAGACGCTTTTGCAATAGCTTCTTTCATAGCTTTTCTTTCCTACTCCAAGGACATTATCTAAATCGAGAAACTGTGTTAGACAGGAGAGTTGTGGTGGTTAACCTACTGATGAATACAACTCTGTAAAAGTCCCCTTATGATGGCTTCAAGACTAAATACCTAACTTTTGGAAAACTATTTGGGAATATCATCCAGTGGTTCTTTACTATCTTTATTATCTGCTTATTATCTGCAGGGCAAACTTTAAGGTCACCTAGTCCTCACAGTGCTTCCAGAAACTCCCGGGTAAGTTCTGAAAGCGTAGCCTCCTTCTCCAGAAAGGGCTCAAATTCACCATTATAAATCCCACAAGGCACTGTAATGTGGTCACTGCATCTTCAGATCCAGCTCCACTGCAAGCATAAAACACTTCTTGTAAAAAACCCCACAGCTCACTTGGTATTGAGCCACATGTGCGGAAAGTCTTCAGCCTGCTACTCAGACTGAAATGCTCTAACTAAAGCCTCTTTCTAGAGGAGATTTATAAGACCCTAGCTTTGCCAAGGTAGACCTGAGCTGGAGTTTATTGATGTGTAGATGTCCCAGTCAGGTATACGTAAACATGGAAGTAGTGCTCATGGAAAGAGAAAAAGGCTGTAATAAGACTAAGGACAAAAATAACTGCTCGGGGTAAGGGGGCTTTCCTACTTCAGATGAAGTATTTCAGGAAATCCACAGCAGAGGGCAACCTGTGCAGCCTCTAAGCAAGCACGGGAGCAGTGAAAAAGACGGAAAAATGTCAGTGACAAACTCTGGGCTGGGTGAAAATCACTTAGCGCAGCCACAAAGCAGTGGATGGGGCACTAAACTTGTGCAGCGGGGACCTTCCCTAGCCATGGCCTTGACTGCAGAAACACTAAAAATGACAACAGAGAGAGAGCAGTGAGGTCCCTTTCCCCAGACAGTCCAGTCCTTCAAGCTCTTCTCCATGAGAGTCAGCAGGCAATGCTGTATCTCCGGCCACCGGCTGTCCTCCATCATCTTCTTCCACCCACTTATCAGCCAGGCTTCTTCACTTAGCAGTGAGTCAAGACCATCTGGAGATTAACTCTTGTTGGTCATCACACACCACATACTTCCAGAAACATCAAAGATAGTCAACCAAGTCTTGACAGCAAGGACTTCATTATATTCTTGTTATGTCAGAGCAGCTCACCTGAGATTATGCCTGGTACCTGACAGGATGACATGGTCCTTGAAATGAGGTTAAGTGTTTTGGGTGTGAGTATGCTGCTCCCTCCTTTGAGTTTTTTGAAGTCTTTCGTTCCTTTCTTATCTTTCCCACCATCATGTGCTACCACATATATCGGTGTGCTTGCTGGAAGATATTAATGCATCAAGATTGGAGTAGGTGCCGAGGAGCTGCATAAGGGGGCAGTGCTGTATAGAGGGGTCACAGTGCATGCATGGTAAAAGAAGAGCTAAGGAAAGTCTTTCCAAACACGTTGAAAGAGCTCCTCTCTCAGGACACCCTGTACGCTAAGTTACCTACTCATAAATGAAGTGTTTTGTATCACCCCTTGGGGCTAGAGCATGGACACAAGCAAGGTTTTATGGCCTGCAGTCCTCTCATTTGGACATACTCCAGGAGCAATCTAGCAAAGCCATCCAAATATGTCAGTATTTTATCTGCTTATGAAGCTAATGTAAAAGGAAACATAATTTGTAGAGACCATATCACAGCTACCACTTTTTACTCATCAGAGCACTAAGTTAGGGATTTGAGAAAATGAATTAATTAATTCACACGGTTCCTTAGGCTAATTCTAACACAAAATATAATTTTCCAAATCTCCCTAAATAGAAAGAAGAAGGTTAGTGGAGCGGATAATCTTCATGAAACCCACTGGCCTTTCACCCTATCTTCCGACTCTGAGAAACTATAATAGTCTCTACCAGTGGTTTCCTTCTCTCTGCTTTTTCAGCTGCAGACTTTGGGGGGGAACATCTATTGAATGTGGTTAGTAGCATCCCATTGGTGACTGCATTTTCTCTTTTTTGGAAGATGACTCAGTGAGTTGTCTGTACTGCTTCAAGAGTCGGCAGGGACAGAAGTATAGTGAGTTCTTCCTGTACTCCAGAATGCACACTGAACACTGAAACAGACTTCGATGCAGCTAAAACCAGCACAATAATTAAAAAAAACAACACTTCCCACCGATAAAATTTCAGTTATATATATCCACTTGATGTGAAATATATCCCCCTGAGAAAGTCACTTCAAAGCTTGGAGCAACAGCTTAAAATGAGACTGGACTTGTCTTCAGATGCAAAGGAAGTCAATATTTTTCTTCTAAAAAAACACCAAGAAATGTGACTTGATTAATTTTTCTTCTCTTGAAAAATGTCAGGTTTCAGCGTAAGTCTTTATTAGTCTTCAGAAACTCCCTGAACATTAGACAATGTAGAGAATCTGCCAGTTGTCTATAATGCAGCAGCTGCATTGAGTGGGCTCTCCTAACTGGTAAATTCACTATCTCCTCTTTTTAAGTCGTGAGTTCGAAAACACTTGTTTCCTTAGCTTTTTGCTAAACACATCTGTAGGTACTTCTTTCCCACACCTGGAACAGATAGTAGGCATATGCAGCTTCATATGTTTATCCTATGGTTCAATAATACATTTCACAACATTGTGAAGGCTGCGTACCAATACCTCAGGATATTTAGTCATTGCCACTTGAAAATCTGAATCAGGGGATACTTCATGGACAGTATTAAATCCTGCTTTAATTCAGGACTCCGCAAATAGTAAACTAGTGGAGAATTAGGCCATCAGGTTATGTATGACAGAGTAAGCTCAAGTTTTCATACTGTCCATGACAGAGTATGAAATACCTGAGTTGAAAAAAGATATGAGATTTAGTCCTGCTATTTGCTTTTCACGTCAGAACTAGAGACTTTGCTTTCTGCTATATTTTGCTTTTAAATCCTAGGTCTCTTGAGAGACTGAAGATATATTTAGAATTGCTAAAACTTTTAACATAAATACAGTAGCAGAAATAAGTACTCAGTGCTCTCAAAATAGGTTTGGCTATTTAAGTAAACTGCAGTGAAAGTAAGTAGTCTGGGAATCACTTGGAATGTTATTTGTCCGGATCCTCAGCTGGTATAATTATCTTAGGTGCTAAACCAGCTGTTTGTGTAGACATTTAGTCTTAAGTAAATCACATTTGAAGAAAAGGAGAAAAAAACATGCTGGATATAAGTTAACTAAAGCTTAGAATTTAAGAATTCATTCTCAGGCCCTGAAACAGCTTTCTCCCTCTGCATCTCTCACCAGATCAACGCATCTTTTTGACTTGCCTCATCTCTTCAGGCAGGAAGCATCACGGAAAACCTAAAATACAGAAGTGACTGGCTACTAGGAGACTTTGGAATTCATGATGCTGAGAAAAAGAGTGAGGGATTGTGGGAAAGCAACAGAATATTGGCGAGGAGGATTGTAAATACGCCCAAGTGACTTGCACTTGTGGTGCTGGGAAACACATATATCACACTAATTGTTGTTCAGTCTTGGGTGCTTGCAAGTAAAACACTTGCACTTAGATAACGTAAGTCTGCGATGGAGTCAGGGACACCTTATCTAGCCGCTTGAGAATCCTGGCCTGTTGTCGAAGAAGATCAAAGCACAGTGGGAAAACTATGCCTGTTTGAACCCTTTAAATACCAGCGAGAACAGGGAGTCCGCGCGTGCTCTTGCTAACAAGGACTCTCTCACTGCCAAGGACTCTTGCTAACAAGGACTCTCTCTCACTCCGCGGTGCCCGCGTCCCCTGCTTGCATGCCTCTACCCAGGTGTTGCTTTGGAGATTTCCTGGTCTGTGAAGTATCGAGATTAAACTTGTTCTTTGCTTTTCATCCGTGGTTTGTGGTCATTCCTGTGTCCTGCCTGCATCGGCTCACACAGGGACCCCATTTGGAGCTGGAGATATTTAAGAAACAGGCTAGATTTAGAGCTGGGGTATACATATAATACAACTGGCCACAGTCTCTTTCTTGGCTATGATCTTGCTAAAGCAGACTACTTCCTCGTCATTCCTTCTGGGCATTTTAGAGGGCAACCTTGTTATTATGCTGTCTTATGCCACTAGATTTCATATTACTCTTTTTCTTAGCTTTCAACCTGATGGACGCTAGTTATTACTGTAATACCATAGAATCCCAGAATTGCAGAGTATTGCAAGTTGGAAGGGATCCATAAGGAGTCCAACTCCTTGCTCCTCACAGGACTACCTAACGTGACTAAGAGCATCGTCCAGACGCTCCTTGAACTCTGACAGGTTTGGTACCATGACCACTTCCCTGGGGAGCCTGTTCCAGTGACTGAACACACTCTCAGTGAAGAAACTTTTCCTAATGTCCAGTCTGATGCAGCTTCATTACATTTCCACGTGTCCTATCAACACATAATACCATATGAGTATCCATCAAATCTGACTCACGTTACTGGTGACAGCTAACGTGGTTTCACAGAGGGTAAATCATGCCTAACAAATTTTGTGGCCTTCTACGATGGCATTACAGTGTTGGTGGAAAAGGGAAGAGCAACTGACGCCATCTACCTGGACTCGTGCAAAGCATTGGGGGTGTTGGTTGATGAGAGGCTTAACATGAGCCAGCAATGTATGCTTGCAGCCCAGAAGGCCAACCACATCCTGCACTGCATCACAAGTGTGGCCAGCAGGTTGAGGGAGGTGATTCTTGTCCTCTACTCTGCTCTGGTGAGACCCCACCTGGAGTACTGCATCCAGCTTTGGAATTCTCAGCACAAGAAGGACATGGACTTGTTGGATCGGGTCCAGAGGAGGGCCATGAAGATGATCAGAGGGCTGAGCACCTCTTCTATGAGGACAGGCTGAGAGAGCTGGGGTTGTTCAGCCTGGAGAAAAGGCTTCAGGGAGACCTTATAGTAGCCTTCCATGCCTGAAGGGGGCCTAAAGGAAAGATGGGGATGGACTCTCTATCAGGAAGTGTAGTGATAGGACGAGGGGTAAAGGTTTTAAACTGAAAGAGGGGAGATATAGACTAGATATTAGGAAGAAATTCTTTACTCTGAGGGTGATGAGACACTGGAACAGGTTGCCCAGAGAAGTTGTGGATGTTCCATCCCTGCAAGTGTTCAAGGCCAGTTTGGATGGGGCTTTGAGCAACATGGTCTAGGGGCCAGTAAGACAGATGAGACCATGCCAGCCCTCAGATGGCCTTCTAAGATGTCCATTATTTAACACTCATATCAAATATATCATGATCTCCAACCGATTAGAAAGCAAATAAAATGGTATGAACAATTTAACGGAGAATAAAAATGTGACAGGGACTTTTTTCTGCAAGAACCTAAAACCTCTGTTTTAGTTTGCTTCTCGATCACTTCAGTGCCAAGAAACTTGCTTCAGCCTGCCCTTCAAATGCTTTGATCTCCCAGCCACCACCTGAATGAATGTGATATTCCTGAAGGAATCTGATTATCAAGTGGGGTGAGGTGAGGAAACAGGAATCTTGGCAGAGAAGTGGGTATATAACCAGCACAACAACATTGAAGGCTCCAGGCAAAATGATGGCAGAAAGGGGTAGAGAAGAACTTGCTTCCTTTTCTAAAGGCAGTGTTACTAGTAAAGCGACAATATATGCACAGTATATACAGTGCAGTATTTTCATCTCAGGACAATATGATGCGTTATTACAGGCAGCTACTAATAAATCACAAGTCTTAAAATGTGAAATTAAGATGGTTTCTAGAATGTAATATTAAGCTGGGTCAGTGGGGTAGAATGGGTATTTTGGTATTTGGGAGAGAGAATTTTCTTTTTTTCTTCAGTGGACTTCCTGAAAAAAATAATAGTTGCTTAAAAACTCCTAAATGGTGACCTATTTTGACTAGATTCATGAGAAGTAACAAGAAAATCTTTCTTCGGGACCCATCTTGTAAAAATACCTTTTCTCACCTTTGCTTCTGTTCTTTGACACTCAGGTTTGCTGTGCTGCAAAGAAACGTTGTGGTACGTTGCACCTGTGATGTATCCACGCTAAGAACAGATGAAGAAAGAAGGAACATTGATGACTTTGCAATAATGAGGTTGCTGATCCACAGCCTGCTGGTAATTCCTGCACAGTGGAAATAAAGCCAAAGAGAATTGCCAAGAATCTCATCTGCATGCTGACAACTGCACGTCTCTCCTCAGATGCATCCATCCTCAGGTCACCCTTTCTGTTTTTTAACCTTGCACTGGTATGGCTAACGGAAAGGCGAGCAGTCTTGTCCTTCAAGCAGCTAACTGCCTACAGGCTGCAGAATTCCATTTATTTTGCCTGGTTTTATTCATTGACAATTCATTCATTGTCAAGACTGCATCAGATAGGAAACTCAAACTGATAGGCACCAGTTATATGGGAAGTTTGCCCCTGTTTACCTTAAATTGTTTTCTAATTGATACAAATGACTACGTGGATGCTGCTTTATATCAGATTAGTCTCTGAAGATTAGAATCATTCTAAATAGAAGGTAACCTGCCACTGTCAAGTTGAAATAGTGTTCATACAGTGCCTCACTGCAGTTTAAATTGGTTTTAAATTTGATTTAAGTTAAATTGGTGCATTTTACTTATGTGGATACAGCTTTATCTTAATAATGCTTCACATGGTACACCTGATATGCAAAAATTAGCACTGGTAGGGTGTTTGCATAGATGGCCAGTGACTCACTGGTTTTTGTTTGCTTGAGATATCAAGGGTTAATCAAGGAATCAAAAGGGAGAGTGAATCATGCAGGGACCAGAATGTCTTATCAGCTGTGACCTGTTCAGCCCCTGAGACAGAGAAGAAATAAGGAAGTGATTTATAGGTTATAGCAGTTCAGGACTCACTCCTCGGGAGCTGCTGGAGAACCGTGGTACTCTGCACACTGCTCTCCCATGGCCTGATGTGCTCCTCATCTGGGCACTTCCTACCAGCAGACTGTTTCCCACTACTTACTGAAAACAAAAAATTACCTGCGTTTGCCCATACCCATTTCTGTAAATTAGACTGCTCCTAAGAAAATTTAACCCTAGCAATTTGTAAGCATACAGAGCTATGAAAACATCATTTATAGGTTGAGAAGACCTGGCTGCTACTTTACGCTAGTTTACCTTCCACCCAACTTCGATCTTTAGCTCAGAAGTAGATAAAATAAAGCAAAGCAAAGCAAAGCAGACAACAGTAAGTCTCAAGTACTGTGCTTGATATGGAGGTCTGTGGCTCTGAGAAATATATTGTGATGGACAGTAACTTTTTTAATCTATATTTTTTGAATGTCATAACTATGTGCCAGATTTTCTTTTAAAAAGATGTCTGTCTTTCTACGGGCATTACCAAATACACAGAATAAGATTCAGTCATCTCACTGAAAGCTAGCATAATTTAAACTGATCTCTCTTTGCAAACAAAGAAGACTGCGAGATTGCGTATACCGGGCACTCTAGCAACCACCAAGAAACAGCATTTTAACTGCAAAAGCGAGTGATAGCCATCTAAGTTCTTACAGAGGTGAATGTATACCGTTTTCTCTAGGTCTGTCGAAGTTTTCAGTACAAACAGGAAAGGTGGATTACATTACTCTCATTAAACTATACCTAGCATTGCATGTTTCTTCCACCTTCCTACTCCTACCAACTTTATAAAAAGTAAGTTTTTAAAAGAAAATATTTGAATATTGATGATTATGTGCTTTAAAAACATTGTGTAGCCTTTTTTTTTTAAAGAGAAAAATAAGCATTAGAGCTATTGCATTGTACCATGCTGCTTTGCATAAACACTGCCCCTGTGTTTATGTGCTGCACACTGAAGACAGACTTTTCCTGGCTACCAGACTGACAGAGACACAACTGAACAGGAACCAGTTTCAGGCAATTACAGAAGAGATTCAATGGGTGGGGATAGCTGCCCCAGGCAGAATACGCTACTGATCTATTATGTTTACACGCACAACACAAAGATGAAGACACTGCACAGAGAAATGATAGGTGTGTAAGAGAATAATACACTGGCCAACTGCTTAAACTGAAATCACTGTTTTACTGTTGACATGAGCATCCAGGAGCAGGGCAAGTTCCCTTTGCTCCCAGATGGGCAGTAACGACTATTCCATAGCATTCCTACAAACCCACTATGAGCCCTAGCATTTTCCTAACAATGAATAAAGAAGACTATCCAGCAGAGCAGTCCACCCTCTTGAAATTCAAAAGCAATTAGTAGATGGCAATATTGCCAGTGCTTATTGCACAAATAACCAAGGGAGAAAACCTGAATCTCACAGTTTGTTTTCTATTTAGTTCTCTTTATCTATTTGTTCTTTAATGACTTTGAGGTACTGCATGAAATGATTTCACTAGCAAGGTATCTGCATGATGAAACCCACGTTTCCTTCTCAGGACAGCAGCCCCAAAGCCCTATTTACTCTTATGCTTTTTAGGACTCTTGTAAAGTCTATGAATGTCTTGAGAAAACTACTTTTTCCGTGTTAACTCTCTTGCATGCTGTCAAGAGACCGTTAGCGTTACTGGGCAATGGGGCAAGTCAATAGTATTAATATCTGTGACTTCTCCTTACATTTATGCATGTGTGGTTACAAGTTTGCGGCTGCAAATGCTGCTAATAGGTAGCACCTGAAAATACTTACTTCTCACAGGTAGAAAAGGAGGGCAGGAAAATGAGCATGACTATTGTTAAATTTAAAGAAAGGTATGGGATGTTGGATTGTACTGTACTTAATAGTGTAAGGGATAACTATTTCATGAAGAGGTGAACTAATGAAAAGATTTTGTGTGTATCTCTAGGTTAAATTAGCTTGTTTTTTTGGAGTGTACAGTCTGGAGTGAGGTAGTTTAAAAAGCTCCCTTCGGCCTTTGATAATGAGGGGGCTCAATTGTTAGGTGAACAATTTGCTCCTTAGAGGCTTTTTGGTTGTGTTTGGTTTTGTTTTGTTTTGTTTTTTTTTTAATTTAACTTGATTAGTTATTGAGTTCTGCTACAATGAATGGAGGTGGCTGTATGTATGTGAGTGTGTACGGGGTGGCACAGTTTAGGTAAGTAACGAGCTAGGTGACGGCAAGTTTTCTAGCTGCATTATTCTGCTTCTAGGTTATGCAAGGAGAGAGAAGGAAGGCGATCTGGTTATGATTTCTGTGGTATATGAGTAACACCACTTTTCTATAGCAGCTGTGAGGAGAGGAGAAAAAAAAGGTGCTTTAGATCCTTCACTTAAGCTCTCTGTTTTAAAATACTCTGCTTGGCTTTTACTGGGGTGATGGGTACTCTGGAGTTGAGAATGCTGTCTTGAGCACTTTTTGCTAAGAAAAATAAAGGTTTAAACTTTTACCTATAGAGATTTCTCATTCACTGTTTGCACGAGCATTCGCTGAGCATCCATAATAGATGTGCTTTAGGAGAGCAATGCTGGCTGCGAATGCTGAAGCTGAAAGTTACTCTTCTGTTTAAAAGATCCTTATTGCTCCTTTTTTCATGTTACTTAATAAATACTATCTAAGGTACAACATAAATATTGTGTGAAAGAACAAGCTAATGCTAGTATAATGATGCAGAGAGAGCATGAAATAAAGCTAAAAGTCATCCAGTAACGGCAACAAGCAACTACAGGAAGGTATAAGAATATCTCCATTATGTTGTAAAATCAGGTCTGTATGTAGCTACATATTAAAATGGAATAGTCACTTTTTCCACTAATACGCTGTTATTTACTCTCTTCTATCTCAGAACCGGCCTGGGACTCAAACAGGTGACGTTCATGTGTGCTTACTGTGGGGAGTGACTGCTCCAGTTTTTCTTCCATGTCATTAGCTTTTGTGTAGCATGGCTGCCGTGCTGTTCCCTTCACAAGTGGGTTTGAATATATGTGCAGAACTTGCATTTCTAGAAGTGAGACTGGGCTAGGAAATCCATGTTGTACACATAGCTTTGAAACTTGGTATTATTAATGTGATTATGAACTTCAGAAAAAGTCACTAAGAACTTTGACAATATGTCACTGCTTGTATTGAATTTCCTCTTATTGAGCCAGCTGACTTGTGCTATTACATTATTTGGATACAAATGTTTATCCGGCAACAACGAAACACTGAGTAACCTCACAAATGCATTGAATTTCAACGGTCAAAGAAGTGTATAATACTTTATTTTGTATTAGATAACCAATGTATGGAGCTTCTGGAGTCCTATCTAACTCTGTTCAAGCAGTGACAGCACTAAGCAGACTGAGAATACAAGGAAGTTAGTGGTGAATAGTATCAAGCCTGTTATAGCTTATAATTTCACGTAGATATTTTGCTGCACTTTGCAGCATGAAGCACATTATCAGTTGTATGATAAGCTGTAGAAATCAATTTTGTATGCCATTTCTAAGACAGAAATTTATAAATGGAATATGGCAAATGCTTCTCAAATATGCTACACCACATGACAAAATAGTATCCTCTTTTTACAACATGAAGAGGGGGGAAAAAATGCAGAACCCATTTTTATTTCAGCATGTACTAGGTTTACCCTCAGGGTGTTGTGTGTATACATGTAGTTAACATAAACGTGTCTTACAGTTGGTTCTCTCTAACAATATAAAACCAATTTTTATCAGCTACAAGGTCCCAACTTCCTCTTAGGTATCTCCGGGAGTGAAAATAACCTAATTCTGGGAAGAAAGATCTAACCTGTGTTAGTGCATGTACTGGTTTTGATGAGTGATGTTGATAACAATTACATTTTTATATAATCTAGTATAAAAGTATATGTGGCAACAATCAGAGTTTCTAGGTACTTTTATTAGAGTCTCCAAGAAACTTTGGTGAAGACTTCTACTTTGGTGAAGACTTCTACAATGAGCGCGAGTCCCTAAATACTGGCTTTTCATGTCAGATGAAGAAACAGTAATCTTCTGCGTAACTGATACACATCTCCAGACTCAGGTATATCAGACCTCAAGTTCTAACAAGTGTGAACCCCTATATAAATGCGAGTACAAGGAAGCTGTAGCCACTGGGTTAGTACAGAGATGATCACATTAACTTCCTGTACTTCCTCCTCCTATGTTTGTAGCAGAGCTGAGGTGGGCAGGGAAAACTGCTGCTAGATCTTAATCTGAAACCTGATTCAGGTGTCAAGCCCTCTTATATAAAACCCCAATTACTTTCATCTTCCATAGCATGCCTTAATTTTGGAAGGAGCGACGGCTGTTCATACTGTGAAGCAGGCTTTGAACTTCTTCTGGAACAAGGGTACTCAGCAGCAACGGCGTCAGCAGGGCCCACAGCGGCCCGAGCTCTGCTTCGGCCCGAGGCCTGGCTGCAGCCGCCTCATGTATCGGGGGGCTCTTCTCAAACACGGGTAAAAATGGCAGTTCTTCTGCAAATCTTCAGAACAAAAGAAAAAACATAAATTAAAAATAGTGGTACATAACTCCACTATCAGAAAAAAACCCAAAGCCCAAGAGAAACCAGTTTTGTTGTGGGAAACAGCAGACTGCGTGACTTCTCACTGCATGGGCACAGGACATCCCCAGCGTGCTCAGCGTCTGCTCTCCCGGGGAGACGGGCCGAGAGTGAGGTACCGGCCCCGGGGCGGCGGGAAGCGCTCCCCGCCCACGGCCGGGCCCGGGGTTGGGGGGAAGCTGAGGGGAGCCGCCGTGACTTGCTCCCGCGCTGAGCAGGGGAAGGGCACGCTGTGTTCCGGGTCTGGGGGTCGGCTGGTGAAGCAAAGGTCTCCCACCGGCCGCGGCCCCTACCCCTGCCCCACCGCCGCCGCGGCGACCATGCGCTGCCGGGCCCGCAGCAGGCTGAGGGGGTGGTGCCGCTCCGCGCATGCGCCAGAGGCCTCCGCTGAAGGGCGGGGACACACGACGACGCCCGCCGGCGGACCGTACCACACCACTGCGCGGCGTAGGGGTGGGCGAGGAAAGCGCTTCCTCCAAGAGTTCGCTTATGAGGATTCCTTGCTGGCTCCTTCCCTGACTGTGTGTTTGAATGAGAGTTAAGGGCAAGGAGAAGCAGGATAGAGCCGGGTCTCGCTCGCACGCCTCCTCTCACGCTTCTCTCTCCCGCGCCGAACCCCGGCGGCGGCGGATTAGGCACGTCCGGCTTGCTTCCCCCCCCCGCCTCGCTGCCGATGGTAGGGCCCGCTCGCGCTGCCTGTGGCCCGGCGTCGCGAGTTCCCGCTCTCCCGCGTCCGCCTTCTCCCGCCCCTTCCCTCCTCCGCCTCCTCCCTCCGTGCCGGCTCGGCGGTCGCCTCGGCCTCCCGTTCCCTCCCCCCGGCTCCGGCTCGGCCCCGGCGGCGGCCCTATGGCGTACAGTCAGGGCAGCGGCAAGAAGAAAGTCTGCTACTATTATGACGGTGAGCGGGAGCGCGCGGGCGCGTGTGTGTGGAGCCCTTCTAACGGCTGCCCGGGGCGGCCTGACCCTGTCCCCCGCCATTACGGCCCACCCCCCTTCACGGTACCGTGGCGGTCCCGGTTTGGGGTGGGGGGGTCCCCGCCGCCTCCACCTGCGGCGCCGCCGCCGCGCCCCGCTCCTGCCATCGGCCCTGCGCGCTCCCGCCCCGCCGCGGGGCTGAGCCCCGGGGGGCCGAGCCCTGGGGGGCCGCCGGGCGAAGGGGGAAGCGGCGGCGGGAGTGGGGGGTTGGGGGGGTGGCGGTGGGGTTGGAGCCAGGGGAGGTTGAGGTCGGGGAGCTGCCTGCAAGGCCCAGCGGGATGAATGCGGTGTCTATTGTTCCCCCTTTCCCCCCCCCCCCCAACACCACCAAAAAAATAAAGAAAAAAGAAGAAAAGTTGAGACACTCCCCTCCATCCGCTAAGCACAGAGGCGTTTGGAGTCGCTGCCGCGTCTGGCTCCTCCCCTGCAAAAAAAAAAAAAAAAAGTCTAGGTCATGTGTAGCTTCGGCACCTGGTGGTCCTCGGCGCTGGGGCCTTGCCCTACTGCTGCCTCCCCTCCGGGGGGCTGGGGGCTCTGCCTCCCCAAGCCTCCCCCAACACGTATCAGAGCGGAGGTTCGGCTTCCACCGGCCCCTCCGCCCGCCAAACACGAAAGTTGTGTGCGTGGGTGTTTAATAACAGTGAAATGGGAGTCGCTGCGTGCAGGCCGCCCGAGTTCGCCCGCTTCTCCGGCGGGGACGCGGCGAGTCGCGATCTGCGTTGTCAGCCGCGGCGGAAAACAGTGCATCGAGCCCCCTGCTTACTTTCAGATATTTGCAGCGACTTGTTTGTGGTTCTCTCTGGCCACAGGCAGCAGCGAGAACTTTTGGTTTTCTTCTTGAGTTTGCGTTTGGTTTTCTTTTTTTTTTTTTTAATTGGGAGGGTAAGCTCATTGGTCAGATTAGTTAAGAGCTTTTATATATTTTTTTAAATTGCCTCGGTGGTGTTTTAGACTGGTATTGGTAGTATCCAGGAAAGAGTGAGGTTGAGGCTGTTCTGATGTAGGGTTTTGGTGTGTTCACCATTTTGGAAATGAAGATGAATGGTTAAACCCGCTAAGATATCAAAGGTGTCCGCTGCTGTAGCAAATCTGCCATTCTTTAGAAATGGCAGATCTTGTGGGGCCTGTCTTGGTTTGGTTTTCTTTACTACACTAAAGAAGGCCGAGTCGTGGTTGCCGCCCCCTTCTCTTTGTTGCTAGCTCTGGTTCTTTGTTCAGCCTAAAGGGGAAAGGAGGCCCCTGTTAGGGAGAGTTTTGGTGAGGCTGGAATCTTACTTTTCTTTGGGAAGAGGGATGACTTTTTGCTTTGTTGAAAGGAAGACTGCAGTGATAGTTCAGAAGCTTTCTCTCTGCAAATGTTTGCCTGAGTTTTTTTAATCAATAAGCTTTTTCTTTTTTTTATTTATTATTTTAAATAAAGTCACGTGGTTATAGTTTACTAGGTATCAATATCTTCAGTTTTTCTGTGGTCCCTTTATTTTCATGGTCGGTGCTAGTGTCAGAGTCTCCCTTAACAGCCAAAAAGCTATGCCAGTGAAGAGGGGGGAGAAACTGGAGAGGGAAGAAGTTTTCAGGTGGCAGAATAATGGCGACTTAAAAGCAGTTGTAGCTCCTATCTTGCTTGAATATGTAGACTAGGATAAATGTGGTTAAGAATAGTGTAGAGAAAGGAGTATCTGTTGTAAAAGCGATTTTTAAAAAAGTGCTTTCTCTGTGGCAGAAATTTAGCAGCTTTGGAATGGTTTTGATGCCTTTTTTTTTATTGCCAAATACAACAGTTATTTTACACTTATTTTGTAAATAGCGCTATTAGAATACTTCTGTATTTCTATAGTAGGTAACACTGATTTGTGGTTCATCTGGCAATTCTAAGTATCTTGTAACTGTGTTGTACCGGCAAAGTCTTGAGTCAAGGTGAGGGGAGTGTTTGAAACCTTAAATAACTCAAACCAAAAAATACAATGATACCTCAAGCACACAACTGAGGCAGTGGTGTATCTCCAAGTATGTCGTAACTGAAGTAAATTACCATTTATTGTCATAATTTTCCCTCCACACATACTTTCACTTTGTTTCTTTAAAAGTATACAGTAAAAAGTGTTGAAAAGTGCTAGAAGGCATATATGCATATCTTTGGGATGCAATAAATTCCTACATGCTTTTTGGGAAACTTGGTGTGATTGTCATCTAAAGTTGCATTTTTAAAGTAGCCTGTAACTTACAAAGTTTTTTCAGAGTGTATTGCTTGTTAATGCTTTCTGATAATTAAAAGCTTTAATAACCTTCACACTGTACCTGGAACCAATAAACTTTGGGTAGAAGAAGCTTGATTTAATTTTCTGCAGTTTGTTTGTAATAGACTGTCAGCCATATCTGGTTTGCAGAATTTGCATTGCTCGCGATCATGCTCAGGTCAGGAATTTTTTTTTAATTTGAGACAGTATACTATAGGAAGAACTAAAACCTCACAAATTAAGACATTTTAGCCATCTTACCTAAAATATTTTTAGCAACTGCTTCTAGTCTTAATATATATGACCGTAGCTTACCAAAGTCTGTTGTTCATGCTCCTTACAGTCATGCTAGATATGGAAAGATATTGTAGCATTTGTTTTAGCCTTTTACCATGTATCTTCAGGTTGTTGCCACGGTCTTGCAGCACGTGGCTTGGGTACTTCAGTGGCCTCTTCCAAAATAGATACATGTTGTACAGTTGCCCACAGCAATGAGGACAGGACCCAGAGGGTCTTTCCAACTGTGCTCCTGTACATCTAGGCACAGATCTAGAGAATCGTGCAGCAGCTAGCATGGCTACAGTTAATAAGTGTACTTATTCCATGTCAGTGCACTAGCAGTAGTGTATAGGTTGCTTCTTGTGCATAATTTAATGTGGGTGTTCAAAAGGCTCTACCTTCATGAAAAATGTCAGAGATCTGCATCAGAATGTGGTTGGTTCCACCCATAACGGCGAGACGAAACCTGTTTTAATAGGGCAGTATGCAGCTATATTCAGATAGTTTTTAAGTACATTAACACGTACAGTTTAAGTTCATCTCTGCAGATATAAGCTTTACCTGAAGAGTGTTTCATGGAGACTCATCAGTGTTTTGTGCAGTGGCTTCTGAACATGGTGGTGGTGTCCAACCTCTGCTCAGGGGTCAAAAGTCAGAACTTTGCTAGTCTTGTGATGACTGCTTAATTTTAAAAACCAGAACAAAACCCCCAACCCTTCAGATGATAGTGCAGTAATTCTAGGCCTGTTTGAACAGCTGTTTGTTAGACTGATCAAACATTGGCATACAAGTATCTAAAGGGTGGGTTGAAGGAGGATGGTGCCAGACTCTTTTTAAATGGTTCCCAGTGACAGGATGAGGGGCAATGGGCACAAGTTGGAACATAGGAAGTTCTGTTCAAATACACGGAAAAACTTCTTTACAGTGAGGGTGACAGAGCACTGGAACAGGCTGCCCAGGGAGGTTGTGGGGTCCCCTTCTCTGGAGATTTTCAAGACTCGCCTGGATGCAGTCCTGAGTAATGTGCTCTAGGCAATCCTGCTTTAGCAGGGGAGTTGGACTAGATGATGTCTAGAGGTCCCTTCCAACTCTGAAGTTTCTGTGATTCTGTGATTGATGATCCTTTTCTGGATTAATCTTTACATGAGTTCACCTGTTTGTATTGCAGAAGTCAATCCAAATGTAACTACTGCTATTAAGATTTTTTTCATGTGGTTTCCATTGTAGTGGTTATGTTTCTGCACTTAGTACAGTTCTGAAATACCTCATGATTTCATGTTAACTGTACTTTAAATAAGCAGAGATATGGTCGGTGTATATCACAATTTATCTGTATCAAAGTTACAAAGTAATGTAACTTACAAGTTACAAAGTATCAAAAAAGATAAGTAAATGTCATATCTTGCCTCTTTGTTCAGGCTGTTAAGACTGTTTTGTAGTGGGTTAATTTAAAGATGCTATTTTTCTATCTATTTTAGTAACTAGAGAGACTAAGGGACATAGCAGCTTTTGTTACTCAGTTGTGTGTTTGTCAGACGTAATTGAAGTTCCTTTAGGGCGTGTAGCCTCTTGTATTTTTCTATGTATTAGAATATTTAACATCTGTAGACCTTGCAGAAGTCTCAGATAAAGAAGTTGAGTGTCTAAAACTTATGTTCACCAAAGGAATCACATGGGTTTATTTTTATTTTATAGCTTTCAGAATTTAGGTGAGAAACTTTTATGAATTGAGAAGTATTCCCCCCCCCATATGTATTTTAACCCAAAACATAATGGTGTATTTGAAAACTTAATTTTCAGATAGGTCTTCTAGTCATTTGTTGGTATCACATTTTGCATCATGTGGTGAACAGTGCAGGACAATAAACTTGTGCTAGCATTAAACTGGTACTTGACTTGTCTCATTTTAGTTAAGGACTCAACTTTTCAGAGATTATGTTGTTACTTCTCAATGGGAGCCATTTATCTGATATTTTTACTGGTATAAAAGAGTAAATTTCGGTCTTTGAAGCCTTGCTGTGAAAGATAAGTATATTTGCCAACTTTCTGCGTATACTACTTTGCATTTTTTCCCTCTGCTTCCTCTTTTCAGTTGTGTTCTGTTCTTTTGCACTTTCCGTGCGCACCCACGCTGGTGAGTGATACAAAATACACCTACAAGACTTCTGTATGATTTTTACCTTTGTACTGGCAAGTTTAGGATCAAGTATCGTACTGCCTGCAATACTAGTCTTGTGCACTTGGCCTCGCTGTACCTGTTTTTCGTATGTATGCGTACTGTTGTCAGAGTCAGTCTGGCACTAAGTGCAGAGCTTTTTAGCTCCATCACTGGGGCAGATGTCCCATCCCTGCACACACTAGCTCTTGGTACACCTTGCTTTTCTCCCCAAAGTACTCCAGTAAGGCTGTAATATATTGGAGAAGAGGTTTCAGGATCAATGGATGAAGAGGTTTCAGGACCAGAGGAAGAAGCCTTTGTACCAGGAAGGGCACCTTCTCCTTCACTGGGTAAAGGAAGAGAGACTTTTGACACCTTTGCCTTCACCAGAGGATAATGTCTCCAAGATGGGTCCCCTTTGTGATGTGATGTTGGCTGGAAATAGGGTGCTAATGAAGAAGGAGGAACCTCTTGCGTACCTTTTCCTTCCCACACCCCTGCCAAGATACACATTGCAGCAGTCCCTTGAAATTTAGTGGGCTTTTTTGTCCATATGGTTGACTTTATTATTTTTTTTTATGATGCTAATGACAATACCCTTTTTTGTTTGTGATGCTAAGACCTGAAAGATGTAAATGGTATTGCCTATTGCTAAAGTGTATTATATTGATATCAGTTGTTAAGTCGTTATTGCTGACCTCTAATACTTATCCACAGATCTTCTGTTTGATTAAATAAACTCCCATTAAATTTACTGACATGCCAGTTCTTTTAAAAGTTTTCCTTTCTGGTAAAAAAATAAAGTGAAAGTTAAAAGATGTGCTTAAGTTATTGATTTATTATTTTTTTTAAGTGTACACTGCAGTGTATGTATGGTTTGTAGAGTGCTTAATTTTGAATCTGTTTAATTGATTAATTACAATATATTGAAGGATATGTTGCAAGTATATTTGGGAAACTTTTTTTTTTCTTTTACGTGAGGGAAAATAAGAGATCTTTCGTAAGAGAGAAAATCATTCTTAATTGTCTGCTTCCTTACCCATCGGCATTATGACTGTCAGGGACAATGACTGTACAAGCTGAAGTAGTTAAAATTAAAACAAAAGGTATGAAATATATACAGGTTCTTTAAGCCACAAATGCATTTATAATGAAATTTCCTCAAAAGTATCATGTTACTGAAAGTTACTATTGTCTTAAAAATTTCAAAATTTTAAGCTCTTACTAGCTTGAAGCTTTGTAAATCTGTGACTTAACAGTAACTTCACAAAACGAAGTAGGGCTAGTAAATGGTTGGTTTCCATCTTCCAGTCATTAGTTTCAAAGAGACGTGATAGGTCTTTCCTAAACACCAAATTTATAAGGTAGTGTTTTGTAAAATGTTTGGAACTGTTTTTGCTGACAGGGGTCAGGGTATACTCTCAGTACCTTTTGCTCTTGACCTGCATGTGGTCAAAAGTGCAGGCTTGCAATAAGTATCTGCAAGACTCCATGTAACTGCAAGACTCCTTAGTAACTGACAAGAAGTACTAATCTTCCAGTTAAATACCTAAGTTAAGAGTAGGTCCAGGTTCTTCAAAGTTCTTGACTTAATGTTAAAACTTGGTATTTTCATTGCTGTGGGATAGCTAAGAGCTAGGTGTTGAGCGATTGTTTTTCTAGGTAACCTCATCTTGCAATACATGAGGTTATATCTGTTTTTCTTAAGTGTCCTCGCTCTCTCTTTGAAAGCTGGATTTTAGAATGCTTTGAGACTTAGAATCTTACTGTAATGGCTGCTTTTCGTGGTAGTTGGAGATACTACTGCAACCTGACATTTTTCCTTCCTCCTGAGCTGGAGCTTGTGTTGAAGAAGCGAAACTGAAGTTGTTTTGTAGCAGTGCTGCTTCTTACCTCTGACTACCAGAATTTGTAAAATAGTATGACGTTTTGAAAATAGTATTGTTCCAAGTGGACAAGGTAGACCATATTGGAGGATGTGAAAGAAAAGTAAAAATTTGGTCAAAACGAAAAGAGATGCTCTTGCAAAGAATTGTTATGGAACTCTCCAGATGAAAGCCATTCGACAACTGGACATACCTTTTAGGCTTGTCTACGTTTCCAGAAACATATGGACTGCTAGTTCTGTTTAAAATGGTTTGTGTCTTGGGAATGTCAGTATTCAAAGTAGAGGTGTGTATGTTCTAACAGTACCTGAGCCGAGGAGAAAGCTTAACTAGCCCATGATAGCAGCCATTCTTTTCTTGGAAGCGAGCGTCAAATTTGTTCACTTAATTGTGTGTCTAGTTGTTCTCCGATTAGATTACAAGGTTCTGTTAAACTACTGTGGATCCCTAGCAGCAGGTGGCTGGGGAATGTTAGTCTGTGTGGTTGCAGCAATGGATCTGAAGCTAACTTCTGGAATGTAACTGCTAGGGTTAGTAGTTAAGGGCAGGCTGACAATGGTATTCTAAAATCAGCTCCTGCAAAACGGCAAGTTTTACTACAGCCTCTGTTATGGTACAACGTGGCTACATCATCACTAATTTCTGCTCACCTCTTTATTCCAGTTTTGTTTCCCATTACTTTATTCTTCAGTTCCTGCATGCTGTTTTCATCACTCTTGATTTGAAACCACTTATTGTGGGCTGCTTTGCTCGCCCACTACTGTCTGCTTGTAGTAAAGGTGTTAGATTTGACCTCCTTTTTGCCCTCTTGCTTCTGATGTATGACCTTTTATGCACCATTTGTTTTCCTCATGGCCTTTTTGAAATAGACAGTAGTCGCTTTATCGGTTTGTGGGGTTGTTCTGTTTTCATTTGTTTTTTTTTAATCATTGTACCTGCTTTCTTCTGGGAATGATTCTTTTAAGTAACAATGAAAAGTTGCTTTGTAATATGAATAGTTACTCATTTGTGTAATATTAACAGGTGATATCGGAAACTATTACTATGGACAAGGACATCCAATGAAACCTCATAGGATCCGAATGACCCACAACTTGCTGCTAAATTATGGCTTGTATAGAAAAATGGAAATTTACGTGAGTATAAGCAATAGAGTGTGTCAACTGAAGCATTATAAGGTATTTTTAAAGGGCTTCAAGTATTCTCACACAGATAAATGGAGAGAAGCAGAAGTGGAAATAAAAAAATACTTAAATAGTGTATTCAGAGCTTTCTTACTTGGAAATGAAGCAGTATTTTGTAGCTGGTGAGGGCTGCAGATTGTTGTCCATGTCTGGAAAAAGTGAGGTAGAGCCCCAGTAGAGACTTCTCACCAGTATTTCTATGACTGGGGGGGCTGGGCTATTGGGGGTACATTGGGGTAACTGCACAAAGAATTAACTAAGTTGTCTACTAACAGCAGAGTAGTTCCTGCTTTCTGTAAAACAGCACTATTCTCAGTTTCACTGTTCTCCTTTTAGGGTAGATTAGATTTCTCTCAAGTTGTCTGTTTTAGACAATTGTTAGCTGATTTTGCAGAGCACTGATTATTTCTATAATTTATTCTTTGTTATCAGCGACCCCACAAAGCTACTGCTGAGGAAATGACCAAGTATCATAGTGATGAATACATCAAATTTCTCCGATCGATAAGGCCTGATAATATGTCTGAGTACAGCAAGCAAATGCAGAGATGTAAGTGTCAACGTTGGCTACTAAATCTCTATGTATGTGCTTTGATGGTTAGCATTGTTTAAAGCTAAGAATTCAGGAATACAGAGGTATGAATGTGACTTAATGGTGTTTGGGGGTTAGAGAAATACTGTAACAAAAGTAACATGTGCCTGCCTTTAGCTACACTAATTTTGGGGCTTTTCTATAAAAAGCAGCCATCTTGGCAAAAATGTTCTTTAAGCTTATGGAAGGATTTTTGCCTCCCCTTTCACAGGGTGTATTCTAGATGTGAAATAATACTTTCTGTAAGCTTAAGTTGTGAGCTGTTTGCAAAACTGTCTTAAGATCTGTTCTAATGCAAAATCTTCCTGAAAAAGAATAGCTTTTAGAAGAGTAGAGAAGTAAAAATCAATGTGTGAAAATGTGTTTAAGTCAAGAAGAGGAGTTGCTCATTCCTGTTGGAGGGAGATAGTAAAAAAATGTGTAGTATTCACTGTTCACCCTTTCTGTTAATTTATTTCTTTAATTATAGGGATAAGCTCACAGTACTGTTAGGAATGCTGTTTGACAGCTATTATATCAATTTAAAAGGCAGCATTGTAACCTCTTTATGGTGCCTTATTCTCAGCAAGTTATCTTTCTAAGTAATTGTGCATTTCTTACCATGACCTATGTTAATCAGTACTTCTTCAAAAATCTGAAAATTATCTAATGTCTTGTTAATGAGGAGACAAAGTTTCCTGGGGAAACTAAAATAATTAAATAAATAAATTAGTTTGAAGTCATATTAGATTATAAAGACCTCATATTGTTTTTACTGCTTAAAATTTAGCCTGACAAAAATGTGGCAGGGGAGGTGGAAGTAGTTAAAGTGCTGAATGAACTATGCATTGCATGTGTGTCATCCATGCGTATGACAATGCTGTTGGAATGATGTTTTTGAAAAGTATTGCATTTCTTACACAGTTAATGTTGGAGAAGATTGTCCTGTATTTGATGGCCTGTTTGAGTTTTGTCAGCTGTCAACTGGAGGCTCTGTTGGTAAGTATAGGACAGCCTTTTTGTAGCTTTATTACATTTATGTCGGCAACTTAAAACTTTGGTAGTATATTTAAAACTGAAGCAAATATAAGTGGTTTTTGTAAAGAAATGATTGTGTATCGGTTACTTGATATATCTCGTAATTGACAGTCTGTATTGGTAAGAGATCAGATCTAGGATCAACTTACTTAAAAAATACAGTACTATTTCACGTAACAGATTTAAAGGCCCTCAGAAGTTTCTGACTGCGTTTCTTCTCGGTTTTGTGTGTCTTTTTGCAGCTGGGGCGGTAAAATTGAACAGACAACAGACAGACATGGCTGTTAATTGGGCTGGAGGACTTCACCATGCCAAGAAATCGGAGGCATCTGGTTTCTGTTATGTCAATGATATTGTGCTTGCCATCCTTGAGTTACTGAAGTAAGTTCAGTACAGGGGATAAAGATAAAATTATAGAAAGTGTCAAATTCAAATATTTAAATGTTTGACAATATGAATTGTAATTATTTCAGTGAGTTTTCATAGCCGATGTTGAACTTGCACAGTTTCAATTAAGAAAACTGGCTTCCGCAAGAAGTTTAAAATAAAATACAGGAAAGCTGAAAAGATAAGGAATAGGAGACTCAGCCTGCAGAAGGCTCCAGGGAGACCTTATTGCAGCCTTTCAGTGCTTAAAGGGGGCCTGCAGGAAAGACGAGGACAAACTTTTTAGCAGGGCCTTTTGGTTAGGACAAGGGGTAATGGCTTGATGGAAGATTTAGACTAGATAGAAGTATTTTTTTTATATAAGCCTGGTGAAACACTGTAACAGATTGCCTAGAGATGTGGTAGATGCCCCATTCCTGGAAGCATTCAAGATCAGGTAGGATGGGGCTCTGAGCAACCTGATGTAGGTGGAGGTGGGGGGCTGTTGGACTAGATGACCTTTAAAGGTCTCTTCCAGCCCAAACTATTCTATGATTATATTCTGTGATTATATTCTATGATACTATGAGATAGGTTTAAAAAAGATATTTAGAAGTACTTCTTTACACAGAGGATAGTGAACTTCTGGAACTTGCTGCTACAGGAGGCTGAAGGAAGCAGACAGCAACAGCAGTTTCAAAAAAAGAGATTAGACATAATCGTGGACAAGAGGTCTGTAAATAGATGTTAAAGACCTGAGCAACAATGCACCCTGTAAAACACCATATGCTGTAATTCTGGATGGTGGGGAAGTACTAGGGTAGCAGACTTCAGAAAATGGACAGGTTTACATGCTTTTTGTAAATGTTAATCTCCAGTTGCCACTCATGGGGACAAGATAGTGGGCTAGATGGACCACTGCCCTGACCCCTTAGGACAGTCATTATGCTCACAATCATACACCCATTTAGTTTCTCGATATGCCTGCTTATTTACTATCGTTTCAGTTGTTACTAAAGCAAACAGGAATATTTAGGGAAGATCATGCACTGAGCTTCCTTGGATTGCTACATGAATTAATGTGGCTGTTATGAATAAATAATGAAATAACAGCTGTGCTGCTGTGACTGCAAAATAAAAAAATGAGAGGAGTAATAAAAAAGTGATGATAGAATTAACTTTGAGCAGTAATGCTTCACTAAAATTTAAAATCCTGAGTGTTACTTGTGCTGCTTCAGGGGACTGTATTCCTCCTAATAGCATACAAATCTCATTTTTTTTACAAAAAAATATTTTAGGTATTTAACACTTGTGAATGGAGTAGCTGAGTCTGCTGGTGAGGGAAGGGAGAAGCAGCTGTAATTGGGAAGTGTTTTTTAAAGATGGAAAAAGTTTTGGAAAGACTCTAACAAATAGTTAATATTAACATATTAATTAAGACATTCATTTTAATGTACAGCGTGTATTTGGGATCTGTCTCTGCAGTCCAAGAAAAGTGATATGATTTTCTGTGGTTGAATCTTGAAGTTTTTAGCTTAACGTGCGTGTGAAGGAAGGAAACTTTCAGATAATTATGGGTTATTAACCATAGGAAACCATCCAGTTCAGTGTTTTGTTAAGCGAAAAATCTTAGCCCATCTGAAATTACGGCTTCTCAGACTCACTTTCTGTCACACTGTGCAAAGCATCATAAAAATGCATCTTCTGATGTTGATAGACTTTGTTCTTTACTGAACAAGGGATACAAAGGGATACTTACTGTTGTTTCCAGTGCTCTGAGGCTTCAAACAGCTGGTTTCTCTATCCATCTCAAATAAACTGATCTGAAACTTGCAATAGTTAAGGAAATAATAAGCAGTAACATAATAAATAAATTCATGCTAATAGTAAGCGTGATACAATTGGAAATAAGAATGTGCCTATTTTTACAAGTTGCAGAGGTGAAGAAGAAAAGTTGATGGAAAAGAAGTATTTAAAATTATTTTTTGCGGGCTTATGGAACAGGGGTTATTCCTGCTCATGGCACTATGCTGTTTGAAGTGTGCACTAAGAGATGTTTTAGTGCAGGCTGTGCTGGTAATTACTGAGAAGGCAGAAAGAAATGCCCTGTGAAAGGAGCGAATTCAGCAGATGTGAACAGCAAAGTGGTGTGAACAGAAACAAGGTATAGCTTCTATGGAGTGAGACAACTTGGTGTAACTACTAAATACATTACATAGTTTACTTATTTTTATGAATATAAGCTTATTTTCGTTATTATCCAAACTGTACTGAGAATTCTAAGAGCATATCGTTACTTCAACTAAAATCATCAAAATGTTCATAATCTTGGATTTTAGTGTTTGGTTGGGTTTTTCATTAGGTTTTTCCTTGTTAGGCATCAGTATATTATGAACGTAACAGATAATGATGATTTCTCATATGTGATTTTCTTTCTAGGTATCACCAAAGAGTGTTGTATATTGATATTGATATCCATCATGGTGATGGTGTTGAAGAAGCATTTTATACCACAGATCGTGTCATGACAGTATCATTCCATAAGTATGGTGAATATTTTCCGGGCACAGGGGATCTTAGGGTAAGGTTGAACATGAAATTTCATTAGGTGATAAATTCCCTCTTAATCTCTTCCTTGTAGATACTGTTTTAGTAGTAGGTTACAATAACTGTATCCAGTAATACTATACAGCAACAAGTTTTCAGCAATTAGGTTAGTTTGGAGTGATAGATTTTTTGAAGAACCTTAGGAAAAAAAAAAGTCAAAAACAATCAGGATAGTGGGGAAGTGAATTATTCACTTCTACACAAAATCAACACCTGCACTTTTGTATAAATTGTCTCAAATTTTAATTAAAATGTATAATTAGTTTAGTTCACTCAGATTTTGGAAATGTCTCTAGGAAGATAAACATTATAAATAAACTACATTATCTGTACATTTCAATTCTGCATATACAGTGAAAAGTAGCTGTTTGGAGATCATCTGGCTTCAAAACTTAATTTCAAATCATAGAATAACTTTATGTGCCAGAGCTTTAATAGTTGCAAAGCTTCAGCTGCAACTTGAATTTACTGTGTTTTATTTGCCTAGTAATACAGTTGGCTTGTTTTTTGGAATATTTCTTATGTTGTAAAGTGTTTTCAGTTCTCACGATGCTCACTGCTGAAGAACTTCAGTAAGCCCCACAGACAATTGTGTTCTAATCCTTATAGCTAGCTTGAAGGAGGGAACATTGGCCTGTGAAGAATTATCATTTAAGCTGTTGTAGAATCTCTGACAAAGCTGAGAATGGCAACTAATTTTCTTGGCCCTTCATATTAATTCTAAGTTAGTCATTCCTCATGTTAGGCCATTAGAACAGGAAATTGTTCCACTTCATAACTTGAAAGAATATTTGAAGTATTAGGATTAATCTATTCCTCGTTTCAAACTCTTACATCACACCTCTTGTTTCTCAGAGGCGCTCCCCAGATAAGTCAATCCTCTGGTATTAGCAAGTTTGCACATTAGTTTGTACACAAAGTTAATAATTTTTTTAAAAAAATTGTAAACACTTCTAAAGAGTTGACCTATAAAAATGCTGTGTTGGGAAAGAATTCACTGTGCTCCTACTATCTTTAAATTGATTCGAGAGATGCAGATATTTGTGTTTCTACTAATTTCTGGAATGTGTGCTCCCCAGTGTGCTAGTGATACGCAGAGGACACAAGAGCAAATGAAAGTTAAGCTTTAAATCAGTGGGGGGCTAAGCATTCATTTCAGTGTGGTTATTGGAGTTGAATGCTATTATGGTTGTTAGATTTTGTTAAACTGCATTCTAAATTGATTTAGGTAGAAATCAGATTAGGTATTGTTTTTATCCATGTGGTTTAACCTGACTGTCCACAAGGTGGTAGTGGTGCTTCAAACAAAAAGCAGCTCGGACCCAAATGTTTATAAAGACAAGCTGTTGTTGCTGAATTTGGCTAAAATTTTTTTGAAGGGTTAGATATCTTGGCTTTTTAGAAACAGCACTTCCCGTTGACAGAGAAGTTTATGGATTCTTCACCTCACCACACCCAGGACAAAGTTTAAAGATACACAGTTGAAATAAATAGAATATTGTATGTTATTGGGATTTTTTTAGCACAGTGTAAGTGACAAACAGTACCTCAGGCACGGTAACTTTTATTCTGTGTTGCTAGCTAGTATTTTGAAATTAGTATTGTCTGCATACAGACTTCAGCAGGCTTTATTGCAATTATTATATCCCCCATAGGATAAAAAAACCCACAACATTAACTTCTTCCTGCCTCCAGAGCTTGCAAAGCTAATTGAACTAAAGGGAGAACTAATTCTCTGAAAAGTCAGTGTTCCTTGCTTCTGCTCAGCTTGATCTGCCATAGCTGATTTTGTACATCAACTTTAACAGTCAAATCTTATCTTTGTTTTTGTCGGTGCATTCCATTCAAGCTTGTTTCTGTAATTCTTTAGTTAGTTGGTCTAGTTTGCTGATCAGGTTACACTTACTTGATGTGGGAACAAATTGTGCATCAGCCGGTGATTTTGTGATTGCAGCTCCATCGATGTAGCTGAATCTTACAGAGGTTGTCTAGTTCAGCTGCATTCATCCATTTTCTGCTGAAGCTATTGTGCAGTCTTAACTTCCGGTGTCCTTAGTAAGTTATTTGACTTTCTATGCATCTTAGATGGTAGCACTAATCTTGTTTTAGATACACGCAGGTAGGTCAGTTGAGACTGTAGAGCTACATAGAGGCCCAGGTTCCGTGAGGAAATTTGATCTGTTGAGGAATGGGCAACTACCAGAATGCTATATTGTTTCTTTAGTGTTTATAAACTGATGCAAGTATCAGTTACAAAAAACATCCCTTGAGTAGCTCAGGCTGGAAAGCAATTGCCCTGTTTAGTGGGAAGTAGCGTGAACATGTGTCTTTGCTATGGTTTAGGATGAGATTGATTTAATGCCTTCCCCCCTTCCAATCTGGAAAGCAAGGCACTATCACCTTACAAAAATGAGCATCTGAAAGCCTAGGTGATTCACTTGAGAGATTCTGGATAATTGTCATGCCCCAAATCAGCCAGAGTTGAGTTCAGCGCAGGGGTCTTCAGTATCACTAATCTTGCAAAACTATGAAATGTTAATAATGTGCTGGAGGAAGAAAAAAACCCTTAGCTGTTAACATTGTGCCTGTGCTACATTGGCCATTTACGTCCATGTTTCTTGCACACACACCTACAATAAAAGTTAGTTACTGGAAGCGGGATATTGCTGTTGCATTCACTGCTAAGGAGGCCCCACTGTACCTTTATTAGTGGGAGGGAACTGCTCTGTAAACTGGATCAGTTTCTGTCTTAGTGGTGAGCTAAAGGGAAGTAACAGGAATGTGTGGCAAATCTTTAGGTTTTGAGCTGATCATCAAAACAATAATGGATGGATTCAGGGTTTATTCTCTTGATTTTTTTTTTTTGCAAAGAGTTTTTTCTTTTAATGCATATGTTGTCCAGGAAAGACGGTAAGATAGACTGATACAGTTCCTGCCTTGTCACCTGATGGAACTGGAAATAATCTGCAAGTTCTTTTTTTTTTTTTTTTTTTTTGTTTGAAGAGTCTCGATTTCTTCAAGAGCACCTATAAGTAGCCTCTGATTTTCTTGTCTCCCTTTTGCTGCAGCTAGTTCTTCATCCTATGTTCAGAGCAAAGAATATGGTTTTTAAAACCTCCTTAAATCCAAATCTTTTGTACAGAGCCAAAGACGTGCATATCACTTTGCTGCTTCTCAGTTTTCTTTCTTGATTTCACCCAAGTATTTTTACCAGGCTGAACTAATCAGTTATGTTTTCTCTTTTTGTCTTAAGTCTTTGAATTAAAAAAAGCAAGTGTACTTCCTGCAAATTTAGTCTCGGTGTACAATTCCTACACTCCAAAATGATTTTATGGGAGAATGGGAATCAAGTAAGATACTTTGCCTCTTTTCCCCTTGCAGACGTGAATATACAAAATAGCACATCAGACTTGTGTATACTTTTTTCTGTGATACTTTCATGTGCTTCTGTATTTGGAATAAATCATTTTTCATCTTTGTTCTTAGGACATTGGTGCTGGAAAAGGTAAATACTATGCTGTCAACTTTCCAATGAGGGATGGTATAGATGATGAATCATATGGACAGATATTCAAACCAGTGAGTACTTTTTTTCTTTAAGTTCTCTGGAAAGGTACTGATTTCATTTTGTGGATCTATTTTCATAATGTGAATTAACAACTTGCTGTTTTCTACTGATTATAGATTATATCCAAAGTAATGGAGATGTACCAGCCCAGTGCTGTGGTATTACAGTGTGGAGCAGATTCACTGTCTGGTGACAGGCTGGGATGCTTTAATCTTACTGTTAAAGGTAAGCAGAAAAGTTCGTGTTTGTAACTCTTTATTTAATAGAAACCTCTATCCTTCATACTATTTTTCAAGACACTTGCATGATGAGGACTGGAGTCACAAAGATTTTGTTCATTACTATGATTAATCACCTCTTTCTTTGCTATACAGGGATGGCCAAAAGAAACCCAGAAGTTGCCTCTTTCTTTCTGTCCATCTAAAAAAGTTAAGAAGCTTGGTTTTCCATGTTCTTCCTAGCCACTCAAGTGATTCCCTTTCTTCTATGCACAGGCTTTCTGTAGCTTAAAAGCGATGTTCTGGAATGACAGGACGTCAGCAGTTGTCCTACTGCAGCACTTACTATGATGGACAAATAACAAAACTAGTGGTTCACTTAGTACGACTACAGATACTAAACATCAAACACCTTGTTGGGCGTAAAATAGGTATTACTGAACTGAGAATACTCACTGCATTGTTAAATTTATAGTGGTGTGTGTTATACCGAGCTTTATGTTAACATTCATTTTTATTAACTTGTATAGAATTAGTTTATTTTGGTATTATTTACATTTCTACCCAAAACAGTGATTCTCATATGTGAGATGAGATGTTAATTTATCAAACGTTATTATTATATTATTATTTTTTAATTATAATTATATGTTTTTTTAATTAATATTATTTATTTAAGTGACAAAATGTTAAATGTATGTTGAACTCTTGTTAAGCCTTGAGTCCAGCCTGTTTGAATCATTAATTTTCTGGGTTTTCTTGTTTTTGTGTTTTCTTAATGAGGCAATTAGAGTTTTGTAGGCAACAAAATGCAGTATAGTGTCTGTTGGGTCTGCAGTGTTTCAGGGTTCTTTTCTTGATTTGCACCAGGTGGCAAAGCTACTTCAGTTGCCCATACAGCTCAGATTTTTTTCCATCTTACATATCTTGGAAACCAAGAGAGCTGCTGCCTCCTACAGATGCCTTTCAGTATGCTGTATCTCCCTGGAGTGTGTACTGTCTTGGCACCAGTTCACTCTGTAAGCAAGACTTAGCAACCTCTAATACAGGTTCAAATTTAGAAGTAGAAAGGACCAAGTACTGATTTACTGTTTTCCCTTTTTCCCTCTTTGCATTTGACTGAGAAATTGTCCCTAGATTTGTCACTGTATATTGACATCAGTTACGAAAGAACGAAACACTAAACATTCTAAGAGCATTTCAGAACAGCAGCAATAGAGCATCATGCAAAGTCTCTGAAGACTGGGGTGGATAATATTCGATGTATTTTGTACGTTTCTTATCCGTAGATCTTGATTTCTTGTGAAGTTGTGCTTAGCTTTTGGGGGAGACAGTTCTGTTTTACTTGAATCAATTCAGTTCTCACTTGATAAGTGTGGCTGCATATATCTGATTAAATACTTCATTATACATTTTTCTATTTAGATATTTTGCATGTATTGTCAATTCTTTTTGTGTTTGACAGGTCATGCTAAATGTGTGGAAGTTGTAAAGACTTTTAACTTGCCATTGCTGATGTTAGGAGGAGGAGGATACACTATTCGTAATGTTGCTCGATGCTGGACGTATGAAACTGCTGTTGCCTTAGATTGTGAAATTCCTAATGGTAAATATTAATACCTAAATTAATATTTTATTAAGAAATAATCATGGGAGGGTTTAAGTGAACAGATAGCAAATATTTCTATAGCTAACTGTAATGCATCAGTTCAGGATAAGCTGCATAGAAAGCTATTGTTAGGATTTAGCCAATAAATTTTCAGTAGTTTATGCACTAAAATTTAAGCATTTGGGGCTTTTTTATGTCTTAGCAAATGCTTTGAATGATTGGATCATTTTAGGAAAATTCAAAACATGTAAAACTTGCGGAACCTTAATTGTAACTATTTTTAATATGAAGGTCATCAGTGTGATAAAATATATACTGCATTTTGATAATAACAGTGTAGACCTGTGTAGGTTGGGCACCACAGACATGGTATTCATAAGAAATTAATGAGCATGCAAGCGTACATTTTATGTAGTAAAATGTAACTCTTCTTCATTGTATCTATGACTCAAAAGTAAGTGAAAGTATATTGATGACTTTGCTTCCATTTGACTCAATTTTGACTATACAAGCTATCATAAAAAAACCATGAAAATAAAAAAAAGCAACACTAGACTTCTTTCAAATAGTTGAATAGTGAAGTAATTTCTTTGAAGAAGATCCCCAGTGATCCTTCACTCCATTTACTTCTGGCCAATTATACTTCTGGACATGTTTTTGGAATGCCTTTTTATAAAATTGGTATTTGGACTGGTTTGTTGCACATCAGTCATTGGCAGTTTCCACATTGGACTGCAACTTTTGCTGATAACCTTTTGCTATTCATGTATGTCTTGCTGGATTCATAGTGTTTCCGTCTGATTTCAGTGGAATGCTGCTGTCAGTGAGAAAAGAGTATTTGGACTGTACCTTTCAAGATGTATATTTTCCATCTTGCATGCCAATATATATTCTTTGTCAGCCAAAGCTTTTGAAGAGACAGTAGTATTTCTTTATCTTGTGACTTTTTTTTTCCACTAGCATGTCCGATTAAATGTACATATATCAAGTTTTTTGGATATTTTTTTAACATTCTTCTCAAGTTTGTGTGTCCCTGTCATCTTTAATCTGTTCTGAGAAAGAACAGTGCATTTCTAAATGTTGCAATAGCAAGTTAATCTTCCTGTCTCTTTTCTGTCCACCTAACAACATTGCATATCCTGTAAAAATTAGAAATGAAGAAACAAAACAAAGGGTTCAATTGGAAGTGGATTTCAGTGTCTTTTCTTAAGGGCTTCTGAGTTTTCTAGTTTTCTGTTACTTTATCCGTGAAGATACAGTCATATTACATATAAAATACTACTGTTTTTCTGCATATGAAGTCTTTGTTGACTTCATTTTGGGGATTCGATGTTTCAGTCAGGGGAAGGAGAGGAACGGACAGCCATGGTGGGCATCACTGAGCCACTGTACAGCGCTTACCGTCAGTAATGAACTAGCTGTGATCTTCAGCCTAATGATACGTATTATACGTTTAACTGAAGAAATATTTTGAATAGCTCACTTAAACCTTTCAAGCTGGACTAACTTTGAAAACAGCTCTAATAAATCATCAGTTGATCTTCTCTTTTCTGCAGAAGTATCATTTTTAGTTGTTATACCAAATTTGTTACTGGTGTTGTTCCAATGTATGTTCTAACATGATTACAGTAGAATTTTCTCTTGCTCTTTGTATTTTGCCAATATATTTAAATTCATCTATTGAATAATTTAGAGGAAAAACACTGAACGGTTCAGGCAGTACTTAAGTATTACTGCTTACCTGAATGCTTCAGGTTTGATAGTTCTCTAGCTAAAATCCTGTCAAAACTACTGCTGTATTTAAAATCTTGAAAATCTTTTTTTGGGTCACAAAGTTGTCTTTTATGTTTTGTTTATAGAGTTGCCATACAATGACTACTTTGAGTATTTCGGACCAGACTTCAAGCTTCATATTAGTCCTTCAAATATGACTAATCAGAATACGCCAGAATATATGGAGAAGATCAAGTAAGTAGTGATTAACTTACCTGTTAAGTAGGTCACGTGGATCACATTTCTCCAGAATTTTGTTAGGCAGTTTTGAAAACTGTACACCTTTTTGTTACACACTAAAAATAAGTACTGAATCCATCGCACATATTTTTCATTTCTCTCAGAAGAGATACTTTTAAAAAGTCTGTTCCTATAACAGTATGTATGCTTATGAAGTTCTATGACTATAAATATGAAAATTTAAGACCCAGCCTGGGTTTTTACTTTTTCCAGCAGCCAAAGAGATGACTGTTTTACTTGGCTTCCCATTCTAATTTTGCAGAAAGTTTATCCCGTCAGGAAAAAAGCTGGTATGCTGCGATGAGTAGGACTTCTAATTCTCAGCTCCACGTCTAAGCATGAATTGAGATTGTCTTTGTAGCAGTCAGCTGTGAAAATAAGTCACATGTGAGCTTGGACATCCAAAATTGTGGAAAGATAGTGATCCATATGCAGGCAATTGAGTGACTGTGGCTTGACAAATTCACAAGGTTTGAGACGCTCTCGTTGCCAAGCTTTGGCTATGTGTTTTTAGCCTGTGCTGCTTCTGATACTTAGATTATTCCTCCTCACATCCTGAAGGTTTGATTGTAAACAAATGTTTTACTTCAGGGATGGAGTAATGCGTGCATACAATCAATTCTGTACTCAACTGATAAGAGATAATTTGTTATCCTGAAGTACTTTTTGCTTACTGGGGCTTGTCCCTGCTCTGGGTTTAAAAGAATAAAGCCCTGCCCCAAGTTTAACAGGCTGTTAACAGTGCACAGGAATTCTTTTGGTTACTAAAAATAGCTGAATAAAGATGTGAAACTAGCTGTGTAAGTTTGCCAGTACTGCTATAACCTGTAAAATTGTCAAAGAGCAAAATTCACCAAAGCGGTAAAAATACTAATTTTTGAAGTGGTTGGTGTATAGACTGTGATTGGTGCTCCTGACACAAAGATATAAATCACAATCAGATGAAAGGGTTTTAGTTTTTAATAATGTGCAAGGGGAGGAAAAAAACCGCCTATTTTTCACTGATGTAATTCTGCACCACTACTCTGCAGTAATAGTGCTCCAGCTGGTGGTCTGCCAGGCTGCTTGCTGTATATTGAGTGTTGCTGAGTTTTCATGGTGCGAGTAGGCTGCAAAACTTGCTTGCTCTTTAACACATCTCTGGGCGCGGATTCCGAGTGTTCTGTTAACAATCTCACCTCCTCATACTAGCACCCACAAAAAGAGCAATGACCCATCATTTCAGAGAATCGTCCTTCAGTTGTTTGCTTTCACAGAGACCTAACTCAGGGGACTCCCTGGATTGGCAAAACTGGTTTGCCAGGTCGCACAGAATCACAGGTCATGTGATTTGAACAGAGACAGAGTCTGTAAGGATTCCAAAAAAGAAGCAGTTGCCATTTAGCTCTTCAAATTGGGCAGAATGATACTGAGATAGTTGTTACAAGTGCTAATATTTGATGCTTGCCACACCTTTCTCTCTACTTGGACTTGTCCGCAGTGATAGTTTTAAGTCCCAAGAGAAGTCCATTGTCCTTCCTTCTCCTGCACGTGGTGCTTTGGAGTTGGGGGTCCATCGAATCAGGTTGCTCAGACAGGAAGGAACTTCTCTCTGTTCTCCCTGAAACATCCAATAAGGAATCTTATCCAGATGGATCACTTTTGACCCTGAAGTCAATGCTGCACACAGTGTGGAAATCTTCATGCTTTTAAGTGTTTGGTTTGCTTTCTAAGAAACTAGACCATAGTTTATTATCCTACTTAATACTCTAGCTTATTATAAACAGAGCAATGCTGTCACTTGGTTCAGCCCAAGTCAGTAGTTGTGCTGACCCTGTGGGGAATTGGAGATTTAAGTTGATTGAAAGAAGTGTTTAAAAAGTTCAAAGAAAATGATGTTCAAGTACACTGTTGGATACTAATGATCTGTTAGGGATGTAACTACTTCTGAACTTGGCATGCTTTTTTTTTTTTTAAGTGAAACTGACTCTAAAGCAAAGCAGGTTAACTTTGAATGCAGAGTTTTCAGAATTAAGTACAAAATCCAAGGAAATACTGCTTCTGTGTAGTTACAACGTCCCTTGTCTGTTACTTGCAGGCAACGTTTATTTGAAAACTTGCGCATGTTACCTCACGCACCTGGTGTACAGATGCAGGCCATTCCTGAAGATGCTGTTCATGAAGACAGTGGAGATGAGGATGGAGAAGATCCAGACAAACGCATTTCTAGTAAGAAATACCTCTTCATGATAGAGCACGTCCAAGTGGAGTCTTTTTAGGTTTAATTGTTCAGAACCTTAGTCCTAGTAGTGCAGTGTTGGAAGATTGGCAGTTTTCTTTCCTGAGTAAAAAACTTTGCCACTGGGCTGCCAGTTTTGCTGTCCTCAAGGGGGAATCTCTGCACAAATCTGAACCTGTTAAAGGGGTTTAAAGAAGTGCTGAAAGAACGTGGTTTTTTGCATCTTATGAAACAGTCTGGCTATTTCAAATCTAAGAATTCCAGAAGTCTCACATGAACTGTAACTAAAGGAACACGGGACTTAGCTTCTGTGTTTTGCTATTAATAAAAAATAATGTTCCAAATCAATGTAAAGTGAGATACTCTGTTTTTAAGAAAAATAATCTTTTGTTTGGGTTTTGTTCTGTGTTTTTTTGGGGTTTTTGTTTGTTTGTTGTTGTTGTGACAGATAGGTTTTCCATACTTGTGACACTACCCTTAACTTTATTACCATCAGCCCTTGTACTAACAATGAGTTGTTCTTCAGCTATAGCTTAGGGTTTCCTGCTACACTTAACGCTTTTTGATGGTGGAGTAATTCTATAGCCTCTTATTAGTGCACTGTCCACTTTCTGAACTGCTGAAACCATGTTTTCTCCTGGGATTTTAGTTTCCAGTATTTTAAATTCATTTGATATATGTTAAAATACTCCCACCCTTCTCCTGTGTCTCTGTAAAGCTCTTTTCGGAAGTCATTGTGAGAGTCCCAGAGTATTTTGAAAAGATAGTGGGTTTATCCATAATTAGTTCATCAACATTAAATGATTATAGTATATTATTACTCATCCTTAACTTGATAGTTCTCTTTTATTAGACCTATTGTAGTTCACTTTATGCTTAATTAATTTCATGAATCTAAATCCTAGTTCGAGCATCTGATAAGCGCATAGCCTGTGATGAAGAATTTTCGGATTCTGAAGATGAAGGGGAAGGTGGACGACGAAATGTTGCAGATCATAAGAAAGGAGCAAAGAAAGCCAGGATAGAGGAAGACAAAAAAGAGACGGAGGACAAGAAAGCAGGTAGGACTCTGGTGTGGTTTCATCCTATATTTTAGAACTGCAGATACCAGTTCTGTGAGGAGAAAGATGCATTTTCTGCTAACAGCTAATTAGCTGTTGAGATGATGATTTATTTTTTCCATCATATTTAAAGCATCTATTTTAAATTAATCAGTTTCAATATACAGCTATTCACACTAGAACAGTATTTTTGGCCAAGGGTTATTGTTGCTTCCCCACAAGTTTGAAATCTTAGAGCCAGGGATTTGTATAGCTTAATGAAAATAAGGATAAAAAACGGTTCTTGACTTAAATACGTTAGACAAAGAGTTTTTTCTTGCTTTTTTTTTTTTTTTGGTGGAGTAGAGCCAACTAGTTTTCTCTGAAACAGAAGCTGGATGTGGTTCTGGGCATAGTGTAATTTCAAGGACTCTTGACTTTTCCAAGAACAGACTACATCTTAGGGCCAGAGGGCACTCAGGGGATACCCAGGTCTTGTTACGGCATACCATACCATCGTTATGGCCATTCAAGAGAGGCCTGCCCTGAGGTATTTTGAATCACTGGGCTTTGTGCCCAGATCACTCCTTTGAATGGATGCATTTAACACTGTATGTTAATGTGTAACCAACCACTTCTTTTAAAAGCTAGTTCCCTCTGGCTAGGAGCATGTACAAAAAAATGTGACTTGGTCATGCTTTTTTCTTCTGAAGTCTTTTAAGGTTTTTCATGCATCTCTTGGTATACTTAAAATCTTGTTATTTTTCAGATGTTAAGGAGGAGGATAAATCCAAGGACAGCAGTGGTGAAAAGACAGATGCCAAAGGGTAAACCCTAATTAATTAATAATGAATGTCACCTTTTTGAAAAGTGTTTGTTAATTTAAAATATTATAAAGTATTGATTTCTGTAGAGATCACTTTCACTTCCTCATAATACTAAATGTTTTAGATTAATGACAGTAGTAATTCAAAATTGCATTTCTGAAACAGTGAATTGAAAGAACGAAACAACTTAACAGTTTAATTTTTGCCTTTGTACAGAGCAAAATCAGAACAGCTCAGCAATCCTTGAACAAAAGATAGCCTCTCATCAATTGCAGAACATAATACTAGAGTTGGAGAATACCTAAAAGAAGAAAAGTTTTCGTATCAAGAGAGACTGCTGATTTCATTTTGTACTATTTGGCATGGACCGTATTTATTTTCAAACGGCTTTGTTCTGGTTTTTTGGCAAGTTGTATTGTGAGTTTTCTAATTATGAGGCAGAAATTCCTTTCTTCACCATGCTTTATGTAATAGTATTTAAAAATGGATGTGAGTTATTATGTTAAATGTCTAAACTGATCTATTAAAGTAATTTGCCTTTCCTGAGCTGATTTTACCTTTTTTGTAATTTTATCTTTATTAAAAAAAAAAAATTGTACTTGGTTGTCTTTTGTCCATCATTGAACTACGTAGAGGGAAAACTCCAGGTAAATTAAGCAGACTTACGTTTGAGTAGCTAGTGGATTTAAATGGACAGCTGGTGAACACACAAGTTGAACTGTGTTGCTTTCATCGACTCCACGCATTTCAGTGGCTTCTGCCTGGGGTGCAAACAAAGGTACTGGAATACAAGTACGTGAGGTTTGAACAGGCTGAATAAATGGGTGAAGAGATGTTGGAATAAGGTGGTTGTATGAAATAACATTTTAATGTAAAGCTTTAAAACTCTGTATTCATATGCTTTGTATTGTCCAAGAACCTTTTCCAGTGTCAGAATCTACCCAAAGACTGATTAATTTGCTGTTCATTAAACTTGTATATGGTCGTTTTTCAAAGGTTGCAAGATAGGAAGTGAAAGTTTGGATTTTAACTTAAAAGCCATACTGACTTTTTACAACTATGAGCAACACAAAACTTTGTCCCCCTTAAAAAGAAAGGTTTTTACTGCCTTTCTTCTTGATTCATTAGTTAGTTCTGGTGCCTGAATTGAAACAAAGACCTGGGTGCACACATTCCTTTTTTTTCTTAATCTACAATAATTGTCTTACAGGTTGACATTTAATGAAACGTGCAAGCTTTGGTATCAAGACTTCAAAACAGTGAGGACAGAAGTTTGCAGAACTGCATTGCTAAACAATCTTTTTCTTTATTTTTTTTAAATGAAAATCTTACTACTTTTTTCTTTTAAAACTATTCTCAGTCCTTTACATAAAATTCTGGGATTGTCATCTTGGGCTAATTGATTCATTCATGCTAAAATTCCAATTCTGAATTACTTGTGCTTTTGTTTTGTCCAAATGGTATATTCACCGAAGGCTCTTCTGAAGGTGTGTCATGAGTTGACTAATTTTACTCTCTTTTCCAATTAGAATAACTTTCACTAAAAATAGGACTACTTGATATGTAGGAGGGGAAAAGTTTTGTTTTCTTAATGCCTTTCCAGTATGCATGTGTGTGTATATATATTTCTTTTTTTAAACCTTTAATCTTCCTGAATATTCCGTCTGTCTTGGAGTCTTCCATTTGGACTCTTGGGTGAACTTTGTAAGGCTTATATTCTTAAAGGTGCGGGGAGAGATACAGTGGGATTTTTTCAGCACCCGTGTACTAGTGCTGTGTTCTTCCTTCTAGGAAAGTACCCATCAGACTGAAAATTAATTTATTTGAACTTTTGGTAGATCATAAATGCTCTCTGGTCACCTCTTTGAGCATCTGGAACTTCAGCGATGCTTTTTGTAACCTGAAGAGATTTGGGGAGGACTTGCTGCATTTTTTTTTTTTTTTGTGCTTGATTGAGCCCTAGATTTGGAGGCAACATCTGGGAGCAGGCGTGCAGTCTCCCATGTAGATCTAATAGCTGCCTGCTCCCTAGGCTGAAGAGGATAAAAGTTGGATTTGGGGAACTGGTAGAAAGGCTGTAGGATTGTACTAACAGGGTGGGAAGAGGTCAGTGGCATCGCAAGTGTCCACTGGTATTTGTAAAGAGTTTGGCACTCTACATTCTGTTACAGAAGTTTTGACTCTATAGAACTGAAGATAACATATTTCTATATTCACTGTGTGTATACATCTATTTTTTTAAAAAAGTTGTTCCATACCTTGTTCATGTCTCTTACAGAGTTCTTGTTCAAGTAACCCGTAATCTCTTCCAGCATTACACGTAGATCAAGAACTATCCTTCATTAGCCGGATTTCCCAGATGCAGGTATTGCAAAGATCCAAGCTTGTGACTTTGGCTCACTTCAGCCCAAAGCAGTAAAATGTAGGGACTTTAATATATGAATTAAATCCAAGAATATGCATAAGTGAAACTAAACCCTCAACTAACTCAAGATAAGCAAAAAGGTTAACTCTTTTGCTTCATCCTTAATCATTTATTGAAAATTACAGTGCTACTCATATCCAGTCAAAGTTTGATGAATATCCCTTCTATTATTAAAGGGAGGCGTAATATATAACTTTATGTCTGTATGTAGCCACAGGAGGGAATTTTCCTTCCTTTGTCCTTAAAAAAATGATCCATATTTCAAGCGTAATTTGCTTTTAGCTTTATCTGGCCAAGGAAAAGATTTTTGCTTATTCCAACCACTGACAGTCCCCATCCAATTTTTAAAAACCTGAAAGTTAAGAATAACAATATAGACTTCATTTGAACGTTCATGCTGGCTATCACTGCTGAAGGTTTTCTGATTATTATTTTCTTATATTTCATTTATTACTACCTTCTCCATTCTTTCATGAAGGACTTTGTAAAACATCTGATGTTGTCACTTCACAAGGAGCTTGTGAGTGGTTTGTCATGGGAAGAGAATGGAAATACTCAAGAGTATTCTTGAAATGCAGTGTTCAGGTATTTTGCAGGCTGGTTTTTGCCGTAAACTACTACTTTCTGCTCACGTAGGAATAGGAGATGTTCCTGTTTCAAGAGCTGCTGTACCTGTAGCAAGACATTCTTTGAAACACTTGCTGCAGGACTGCGTACAGACTAGAAGCAGATTTAGCCAAATTTTAGCTGAATTTTCAGTGGGATTTAGAAATCTGTGTATTGAACCGTATTAGAGAGGATTTTTATGTATGGTTAATAGATGTTGCAAAGGTACCAAAGACACAGTCTGTAAGATAATGTTCAGAACACGTCAGCAGAAATAGTATGTATTATCAGTACAGTTACCAACCATGAGGTGTTTGATTTTTTTTTTATTTTTTTTTTAAAGAATGTAATAATTACCTACTCGTGAGGCGAAGACATCAAAAGAAGACTAATGTGTGATCATGTTTGGTCATGTTATCGTTCACTCCAATGGATTGAAAGTTGATTTCAAGAAATATAATTATAAATGCAAACGTACGCAGCTGTTCTTGGGTATGGTTGAAGCACAGGCGAGAAGGATGGGTTTGCAGAGGGAGGGGATTAGGTCAGCTACGGCCGTTGCCCCCTTTCCCTCTGCTCAGCACTACGAAATACCTTATTTCTTCCTCATCCCATGGCAAGAGAGAAGCTCTAACCTTTTGCCCCTCTGCGGCTGTATCTTGATTTGACCAGCTCTCTTTTAGTCTCTCTTTTTTTTTTTTTTTTTTTTGTTACAATGAGATAGTTTTGCACTTGAAATTAGTTTTTTAGCTCACTGAAACTATGAATGGTTGCAGCCATTTGAAAATGTCTTCTAAGTGACGGTTTTGCTACTTTTTTGCTAGTAAAAGAACCCTTCAAAATCTTTACTTTTTTCTTTCTGGCTCACTTGTGTCATTCTGTTTAGTTATATCACCTCTGTATAAGAGTACCTGCAAATGGAATAGGGAATTATGAGCTTAATTAAGAAGAGGTTATATACGACAGTCAGCAGCAAATTTAGTGAAGTGTTTAATGCTTTTCAACTTACCTGAGAGAGTACCGTATCTTTTTGAAATGGCATTTGTTGTAAATAGATGAGCTGGCAAAAATAGCTATTGAAGCTGGATAGCAGCAGGCAGAAATAAAGAATAACTTCCTAGGTTATAAACTTGTATTAATAATAGTTTAGGTCTAATGTTTTCCATGATCATGCTGCCAGAAGAAGGAGGGGAAAAAAAAAAAAGAAAAAAGCTGTGGGCAAGCTTTAAGTAATTCCATGTTGCAGTTGCCAAACCAGCTCCACATGGATAATGTGTATGCTGAATTGCTCTTTTGTTTTTTAAATCTATTTTAAAAACTTTCTTTATGTGATGCTGCTTTTGACAATATTTGATTCCATAAAATGCCCCAGAGACTTAGCTGGTGGAGGAAAAAATTCGGTATCACTGCAGATGGTATCATGCTGCTGTATTAAGCCTAGGACAAAATTGACTCAATATTTTAAAAGCAGTTACTCTTTTCTTTTTCAGGCTAGCGAGCAATTGAAGACAGACAAATCGGCAATCGGGCTTGAAGGAAGGGGAAGATCAGAGTGACAAGAAGGGTTATGAGTCAGAAAACCACGCTATTGTGTGGCTGACTGAGACCCCGTTCGGTCGGGAAGGTTTTTAAACACAATAGCAACATTCTTTTAAAGTTTGTACTTAGTACCTTTCTGTGGAGACTGAAATTATGAGGGAGATTTCTGACAGCTCAGATGGGAAGAAAGAGACTTAAACGCTACGGATTTTTAAATGGAATCTTTTTCTGTGCTAACAGTCTTCATGTTAACCTTTTCATTATGCCAATGAATGGGGCATGCTTCCCTACTTGCATCACTGTGCAGGGTTTTTTTGGCTGTTTCCCTTCCCTCCTCTTTTTTTTTTTTTTTTTTTTTCTTTTTTTGGCACTGTTTTTTCATTCCATGGTCAGTGAGTGGTAACACACTAAAGGAATCTGAATGGGCAGTGCTGCTGTAACTGCAGATACGTATGTAAAGAGTCTAAAAAAAAATTGTTCTATGCACCTTGAGCATCAAAAACCCAGATACTCTCCTTTTCTTTCCTTTTTTTTCTTTTTTTCTTTTTTAAGGAAAGAAAAAAGCCACATATTCCTAGAATTGCCCTGCAGAATCTTATATGCTTCTTCCATCTAAAGGGAAATATTTAAGACCAGTAAAGGTGGCATTTTTCTCATCAGACCAGGGGTTGGTCTAAACTATTGGCAGCACAGGAACGAAACGTAAATGCCTGTTCCCTCTGCCCACAACCAGCGGGAGCCCGTGAGTCCGTGGGCGCACAGAGCACGAGAAGAACAGTGCCTTGGTCACTGGTGCTGAGATCACAGCTCTGGGTTTTGCACAAGTAAGAGCTTGTGCCGTACGTGTTCAACGTACGGGATGAGGAAGGAGCACCACTACAAGGCTGAGCTGCTCTGCAAACCCTAGTGAAGGTCTCTTGTGGGTGGTACCCTTAAAAGAGTTTGCTCTGCTTTCGGCAGCTGTCTGAGGGGGAGAATATGGGTCTCTTTAGCCTGATTTAAACTTTCTCTTGTTGACCCCTTGTAGGCTGATGTTCCTTACCCTGGACCACATGCAGGGCACAGCTCTAAGACTCCCATAAGCTCCTAAACTGGTTGTTTGGAAACTCGCTTCGTTCTTCACACCTATGCCTAAAGCTATGTTTTCTGTGTCAGAGGGAAAGGAGAAGAAATCTAACTGTGGAGCGGGCTTGGAGGCAGGAAAAAAAAATCCCTTGCTATCTGTAAACTTTGACAAGAGTTTTCCGTTCTGTTTACTTTAGTAGATGTTTCCTATTCCCAGATGAATGGTGCCTTAAATCTTAAAATGATGGGTTAAATTTAAGATATGAGTTATTTTGGGTGCCTAATCTGAAAGAGCCATTTGGGATTTGATGTTGAGAGGCAGATAAACAGCAGTTCTGCAAACCAGTACCTCCAAACTAAAGTTGCTATGGAGAACGCGAATATCTTGTAGTTTCTAAATTGATGAACCGAAATTTTGGAATGTGAGTTAAGCCTTTATGTGGCAGCAACAATGATTAGTTACCGCATACATGCCTCTTCTGCTTTCTCTGTGCTACATGATGACATGAAAAGTTTCTTTACAAATTTCTATTTTTAATGCTAAAAACATTTCCAGTGCTGTTACCAACCCACTTTGGTATGGCTTCGTTGTTTGTTTTCTTTTCTCGGATTGCCAAGTTCTCTTCAGAAAGCAGGCTAGGAGAATTGTAATGCAGGTCTTGGCATGTCCCTATAGTCTCCACTGTTAGTGTGTGGTAAGCATGTCTAGGCACGCTACAAAAGAGCAACAGTGCATGATACCATGACTGGTTTGGCTCTTTGAAGCCCGGAGCAATACAAACCTTGACAAACGGTTGGGGCAGCTCCTGCAGGAGCAAGCGTTGAGAGAGACCGCAGCTAAAGGTGCATCTCTTATAACACGCTGGCTTGAAAGGACCTTGCTCAGCTTTCAGTAGCAGTTTTGCCAGGACAGAGTTCAGCTCAGGTTGATTTAAAATTGGGTCTCAGGTAGGCCGAGCTTGTGTATAACTGAAACAATGCTTTTGAGGTGCTGCCTGAGCACATTCCAGCAGCGGGGAGTTGAACTCTAACGTTAAGGCTGAAACTAAGATATGCGATAGAGAGGAGAGAGATAGAAGGGAAACTTGTTGTTGTTGCTGATCACATCAGAGGGTGCAACAACAGGACTGGAGACCTTGTCTCACCGGAGCCTCCCTCTGTCCCCCAGCAGTCTCATCTGCGCTCGTTTTAAAACAAGCAGATCCTGCCTGTGCAGTCCCAACCGTGGCATTTCCTACTTGAGCTCTCCAAGGAGAGGATATGGGAGTTCCCAGGAGCACTGAACCCTGCAAGAGGGGCCTTTGGGTAAGGTATTTACAGAGTTTCGGGTGTTGCGAGGTTAGCTAGGGTGCGCTCCTCTGTTCCCTTTCTTTCGGTTGATCACTTCTGTTTGTGGGCAGCACGCAGCTTCGTTCTGCATGTACAAGCTGGTGGGCACGACTAGTTGATTGTGCCCAACCAGAACCTGGACCTCACTTCTGGGAAGCACGAATCCATGGCCCTGAGGGGGTGGGAGCCAGCGAAAGAGGAATTGGGGGCTCCACCTCTTCCCTCCTCCCCATGCAGGAAGTTATGTGGGAGTTTGTTGGGCTGTCACCCTCCCTGGGACACTGCCTCCAGGACAAACAGAGGAGGTATGACCTCACTCAGCTCTGCTCCCTCCCAGTGAAACGCCATAAACAAGGGCTGCTTGCACATGATAGTTCTCGTTAATCTAAACACAACTAATACAAAAGATGTGCAAGGCCCTCCAGAAACTGTTCAGCAAAACATCAGAGCTGAAAGCCTCATTAGCAAGCACTTAACTGACATACTTCTGATTTTGAAAAGAAGCTCAGAAAATACCCGGTGAGCTCCCGCAGCCTCTTTCCTGAACTCCTGAACAGTCATTAAACCCGGTGTTGTCCCATCTAAAAAATTCGAACTGTGCTTCTTAAGGCTAAAGTGTGTTCATTCCAGTGAAATAAAACCAGATCCAAGACTAAGAGCACTGGATGAGCTTTACTGTCCGTAGTGTCACCTCAAGTATTGCTTGTGTTCCTTTTCTCTTGCCCTCCAGCCCCTCACCTGTGCCAGTAACCCAGCCAAAGGTGACACAACAGGCTGGGTTGGGGAATCGATCTGGCACTTGGGATAACCCAGCCAAAAAGGTCCTGCGGGGTCATTCCTTCATGAGGTGGCACCACTGTGGGGCTTGTGCGGTGGGGACAGTAGGCGGGAAGAGGCAAACATTAGTTAATGCAGTACGAGAACTGCGAGAAGGGCTTATCAAACAGTTTTTCTTTGGTGTTCTTTCTCCTTGTTACTTGTAGGGCTTATTTTTCAGGGTACAAATTACATTGTTTTAAAAGAAGTATTTTGGAAGTATTCATAATATGGAAGGTGCCCCATCTTTTCAGTATTAATGTTCAAGTAGTGAGTAAATTAGTCCTTGATTAATAAGACAACTGGAAAATATCATCTGATTTTTAAAAGAACAGTTCCTAATTAAAAGCAAACTTGAGCATTTGACGCTTAACTCCCGTTGAGTTCCGAGGCTGCTGCTCTAGCAAGGACATCCTGTTAAGTCAGTGATTCAAAACGTGACTGCTTTTTCAGGGTAAAACCTTAAGTGCTACGTTAAAAAAAGCAAACAACAAAATTGAGGTATCTGCAAAATACCGTGTCTGGTTTGATCTCTTCACTATTTCAGCTCTTTTTTCCTTCTGTCCACGTTCCCCGACCCCAGGCAGTGAGGCCGGTGAAATGCTGGTGTCTGTTACCTGTGTGCATTGATGAACTTGGCACTGAAGAGCTGTCACAAACCACTGTTGTGGTCCTGCCACTACGCCTAGTCTTATTTATTGTTTCACTTCTGCCTGAAGTTTTGTTATGGATGGAGGGTTTGTTTGTAAATTCCTTTGGAGTTTCTCAGCTTGGTGAGATCTGTAGGGGGTGGGGGTTTAATGCGTTACTTCTCTGCCAAAAATACTTGGACGCATTCTTCAAATGTTCTATTGTCTTAGGCTTCTTGCAGCTGCTTTAAAATTTTGTTGTTATTTTTTTTAAAATTCTTTCTTACTATCCCTACTTTCACAGTTTGCTGAGGTTTTTTTTCAGATTCATCATGAAATCCCAATTTAAGAGTCATGGAGACTGTGCAGAATTATTTACCTACCAATGTAAAGTCCCTTCTTAAACACATTGTTGCTTTATAAGGCTTGATGGGATGACCTGGCACTTGGCAAACTTCTCAGAGAGCCCTTGTGAGTTAGGTGAGCTCTATTGCTTCCTTCTATTAATAGGAACAGGGAGGCAACAATTAGCAAGTTCTAACCCAGTGCAAATTAAAGACAGTCTTTTGTTTGTTTTTTTTTCTTCTTTTTTTTTTTTTCCCTTCTCCTCCCATCTCTTTAAGTTTTCATACCACCACTCAGTCTCCTTTCTATGGTCTGAAGCAGACAATAGATAAAGATCCTAATGAAAATAGCTGTGGGCAAGACAAATGCCAGATATTGAAAGAGCATGTGTAGCACAGGGTAAAATATTAGCAACTCATACATTCATGTTGATCTTTGTCCTTTAATGCCAGAATACTTGTGCTACTTGAAAGCAGTGTATTGAGAAATAAATGACTTCTTATTAACCCCACCCTCATAAAACAAATCAGGCAGTTGTAGCACACTGTCACTGTCCTGAAATGGAAGAAAAAGCCCTTGTTACAGACATGGCTAGGAATGCTTTTTTTTTTTTTAAAGGCCTGATTTAGGCAATCTGAGCCCCTCCTCCCAAGCCCCTAACATCACTAGTCTTCTGGAAAAGTCCTATTCAAATAGCTGTCAAATAACCCGATGTGGAATAGCGATCACAGAATCCCAGAACGGTAGGGGTTGGAAGAGACCTCTGGAGACCATCCAGTCCAACCCCCCTGCCAGAGCAGGGTCACCCAGAGCAGGTTGCACAGGAACGTGTCCAGGTGGGTTTGGAATGTCTCCAGAGACGGAGACTCCACCACCTCTCTGGGCAGCCTGTGCCAGTGCTCTGCCACCCTCAAAGGAAAGAAGTTCCTCCTCATGTTTAGGTGGAACTTCCTGTGCTCAAGTTTGTGCCTGTTACCTCTTGTCCTGTTGCTGGGCACCACTGAAAAGAGCCTGGCCCCATCCTGTTTGTGTGGCTTGGGTCCCTCATTTGGAATGCTCTAGTGAAGAAGTAATTCCCTTAAAATTGTATGGATGCTATAAAAAAAAAAAAGCTTTAGAAAGATTTTGCTCTTTTAACTCTGTAGACTTTTATCAGGTAAACTTTTCCTTTCTACTCAGAAGCCAAGAAACTCTGCTCTGCACAGTGTAGCTGGGGGTTATATGGGTAAATTGGATCTAAGTGTTGTGAATGTTAGCATCCCTGTACCTAAGTTTTGGTTGCCTGGAAGAATGCAGATTCTTTAGTGTTTTTCCTAAATTTTCTGCAACATAAGTGAGGCAATTACACTGCAAGCCTACTGAAGACATAGCTTCTTAATGTAGGCCTTAATAAAAGCTGATGTATGTTTTTAAACTACCTCTCAAACACTCCTTGGCAGATGCACACTGAGCAGTGCTCCATTTCCCTCCAGTTTCTCTACTCTGGACCTTCTGAAAGTAAATACCTGAGTCTTGAATTTTAAAAAAGCAAGAAATTTACTTTTCTTCCCTCTCTGCAAATCATAGTTGGTCAAAGGCTAATGCTGCTTCTTGCACAAGTCACTTTAGCTTTGGAGCTGTGATTACATCATGCTTTCTTTGAGGCTGGCTCTTCTACAAGTCAGAAACTGTGTGGGGTTGAATTCTCTCAGGAAGAAGAAAAAGAGCTAAAGTTTCTTGCATCTTGGGCGAGTTTCCTAACTGCTGATCCATAAAAGAAGACACAGCCTGTAGGTGTCCTCATGGGATGCATACAGAAGAACACCGGGCAGGCTCCTGGGTGTTCACCTTACCTGAATGCACTCCATGGATCCAAATTCCAAAACCCAGTGTGCTTCTGCTACTGCAGTGTTTTCAAGACTGGATAGTATGTTAGCATTGACTTGGAAGATCATGGGATGCATAAATTCCTACATTGATATGATTTTCATTCTCCAGTGTATTGGATAGCAACAGAGTCTATGACAAAACACTTTATTCCATACATCTGTGTCTGTATTATTGCCTTTACCTCCCCTGCCAGCCCGTGACATGATACCTTATCACAAGGCTTACTAGATGAAGCTCCTATGCATGGTAGTGGTGTATTGGCAATGCAGAGAATGGATAGGTGCTCATGGTATTCTCCAGTATCTTCAGGCACTGCGTATAAAGCAAACGTGCTGGCTGTGCTGCATTTCAGAAAGTAAATCTGCTTAGAAGTTGAAAAGGGATAGGACTGGAAACATGGAAATTCTTGAAGGGTCTCTAGTTCAAGAAAAAATTTTAGGATATGTCAGCATGACGTCCTGGAGCGAGGACGAGGACACTCCTGAGCTGTCTTTGGAACTAGATGTGGCATAATCGCATTGGATGGTGTTCCCCTGAATTAAGTTCTGGTGAAGGACAGGACCTTTCAGTGCAGAACCATATGGACATGGCTGGTCTCTATTTAGCTGAAAAAAACACTGTCTCCATGCAGTGCTGTAGCTGCACATCTCTGTTGTCACTCCATTGCACAGCTGATAGGATCTTTCAGTTCATGTTTTAGACCAGAAATATAGGTATTAACTGCTTAATGCACTTAAACAGTCACCTTTAAAAGCCAGTTTCTGAAAATCATTGTAGCAGTTTGATTGATAAAGTCCTTAATCCTCTTTTCTCATCCCAGGAATGGCCATGCTGAAGAAGATTCTAAATCTCTTGTCAGATCAAGACGGAGCAACCAGTTAATTAAATTATCTGTGCCGCTCTGACACTCAAGTTAAATCCACCCAAAGGGCACACATATTATTTTAGCATACAGGATGTTCTGCATTAACAGATCACACTGTTTCCAGGTAACTATCCGTAAAAAAGGGACAAATCATTCAAAATTAAGTAGCTGGGCAATACAGAAACTGCAGCAAAACATCTTTTAAAAGGTCAACCACAGACGATGAGGAAGTGCCTCATTCAGGAAGCAGTGGTAAAAGTGCATCGAACAAACGACATTGTGGAAAACTCTCAGCTGATGTACACAAATGTGGCGATACTGACATCAGCCCTGTTGAATCCTTGCTATTACTATACAGCATTCACAAAAGAAGAAAATGTATTGACACATTTGCTCGCTAAATAGTTATTCACTAGCTACATTCAAATATACAGGTCTTTTCCACTTCGATAGCGGAGTTTGGATGCATTGTTTTCCGTAGAAGACAGCAAAGCTGCATTATTCAAGGTTTTCTATAGGCAGAGAATATTCTCCACCTACGTGTTTCAAAGTTGGGTTGAACGTGTTGGGTTTTTTCTTCCCCTTGATGCACCATGTGCTAATTCCTCTCCATCAGTCAGCAGATGCGTTTGATTCTAGGTATCAGTTCTGGTCTCTGGATTAGCTCAGGATTATTTCATTAAGACTTCTTTTTCTTCCATGTGGAAATTGCGTGGGTGTCTTTGCTCACTTCATCTTGAATTCAGTGGGAATGTCTTTGAAAGATTACTGTAGGTCAGGGTTTTAAAGGACTGGATAAAAGCTTTCATTATTTTATCAGTCCATCCACCAGTGGTCTGGTTTAGCAGAATGCACAATAAGCTGCATTTTTTCTGACAAGATTGAAAAGTTTTGTTTGTTGTTTTTTTTTTCTTTTCTTTTCTTTGTAAGGCCACAGCAGACCATTATTTTTTTTTGGGAAAAATGCTTTTTCTTAACACAAGACTGTATTTGGATGCAAATACTTTTTGAGATGCTCTCAGGATGTTTTAGCTCTTCTGGGACTGATGTTTTTTTCCAAGAAAAACTCAGTACCTGGAATGGCTTGTATGTACAGACTGCATTTTCCTGTTGCGGGAAAATAAGGCCGTGAGGCTGCATACGTGTGTGTTGGTCACAAAGAGTACCTCGCAATTATCTTCAGTCTGTTTTACACACAAGCTTGAGCTAGGTAGGTCCTGAAGAAATATTCGTCAGTCTGTAGAACTAGTATACCCTCTGTTTTAAGGAAGAATGATCTACGTATGGTTTGAGGCTACTGGTTAACATGGAAATCAACATATCTGTGGACAGCATCTCCTCTCACGCTAGGAGTCTTTGCACATAACTCAAGGCTCTGAAGATGCCAAAGTCCTACTTCTAGCCTTCCCCTCCATTTGCAAAACATGTTTCTCCCTCTTCAAAACCAATTTATGTTAGCAAATCTTAAGGTCCTGGCACAATCCTGAAAAACATCGCTTTCCTTTTCCATTATTTTTCTCCTTTGGCTGAAAGTTGTAATTCTTTCAACCTTTGGCATTCAGTGCTTTGCCAATCTATCTGAGGCTCTCTGTTGTTCTCTGCCAAACAAAACACAATATCCTTCTTTATTGCCTGGCGACTTAGCACACGCTGTATATTACCTTCTGCAGCCTTGCATGGGAAATGAGGATTTGTACATTTTTGGAAGACGCAAGTTTTTTGTAACTGCATAACTATATATATATGTGTGTGTGTGTGTATAAATATATTTGTAGCCTGTTAATCATGCTATGGCATTACTGAAGCAGCACATCTTCGATCAAGTTACAGAATTCTCTATCAATTATTCTATATTAGCATGAGGAAGCTTGATTCTATAAGAATTTCAAGTAGGATCCTTAAAATGATGGCTTTGCTTTTTGGGTCATCTGAACATCTTCACGACCGTTTCTTCCTGTTGTTATAGTGTTTGTTCTTGAAAGGAAAAGCATGAGTGCTGTGAAACTGTTTGATGTATTAAAACGTATGAACTGTGTGTTTTCTATGGGATGCTTTCTGTTTGACAGTTGATTTATTTGCAGAGCACATCACGTGCTGCAATTGCAATTTTCCGATATCTGTGTTTATAATCTCCACTTAAGCAGCAGAGTCCAGAATTCTGTGTTATGAAAAGTTTTGTGTTCTCTTTCATTTTTATTTGTAAAATCAAAAATGTTTTGCAGTCCCTTACTGCTTTGGAGCCAAATCTTTTCAGGCTTTCTGCACTCTCAGCAGCCTTCTGCTTGCTATTTCAAGTGGATGGGTTAGACATGCAAAAGTTACAGATTTCAGACCTCTGTACACAGCAAAGCTGTTCCCTTTTTCTCACTGCAGATATCATGGCCTGCTAGACTTATCCAGTCTCCCAGTCCTTACTTAAGCTCTTAGACTTGTCAACTGTTTCCAGATTTTTTTTTTTTTTAATCCTGGTTCTAGCTGTAAAGTAGATCATTCAGAGTTAGAGTAAGATTAATTTTTTCAGATCTTATTCCCAAAATGTCACTTACGATTGACTGAAAACATTTTGAGCACTTCCAAAAGCTAAAACTATGCAGAATAATCAAATATTTCATTAAAAAATATTTCCTTTTATTTCTTAAATCTTTTTCCTAGCAAGCTAACTTGCACAGCTCTGGTGCTGAGGCTGTAGACTTGTCTCCCTTTTCCCTGCAGCGCTGGGGTCATTTCTGATTCTGTTCTCTTAGTCAAGATTTGAACACATTAGGCATATGGGGATCTATATGAGGGTAAATATGATGCAATATTGTATGCAAGATGTGAGTATATGGGTAGCGAGTATAAGGGAATATCTATGCAGCTGCACCTAGGCTCCAGGTTGCTGTCTTTATTCACTGCATACAAATATATTAGCCCTCCAGATGTTGTTGAGCTGGCCCGCCTCTCATGTGGAAGGCAGATTTAGGAATAAATATTACATGGTTTCTATATACTACGTAATCTGTTGATTTGACAGCTGAAAATCTGTGCTAGTATCTGTAATAGGATCTTTCCTTGAGGAGGGAAAGGAACATTTTTATGGATAGGTACATACTTTTACAGTTACATTTGTAATTAGCCACCTTGAAGAAAAAGATACGAATCTCAGAGGAAGGGTAAAACTCATTTGAAATTAGCTCCATGGTGGAATCCTGAATAGTCTTCTGAGATCTGCTTGAAGTGTGTTCATTTATCCTAATGGTAATTTATTGGATGGATTTAATATTTCCGAGAGTAATGGGACTTTGCTTTTTATAATGCTGGAATAGATCATATTGCTTTTCTAGCAAAAGAAAGGAGAAGAGGCTAAATGTAAATCTAATCCGCCTCTTGAGCATTAAAAAACACATCAGGACAATAGTGAACACAGAAGAAATATTTTGTTCATGACTATGCTTTTCAAAGGAGTGGCATAGATCAATGTTTAGATCACTGGAGGTTGAAAGTTTAAAAACAAATTGTAAATAGGACTTACAATTTGGACTGAAATTCCATAAACCCTTTGCAGTTGCAACAAGTGGTCACGGTCACTGAAACTACATTTTCACAACCTCCTTGAGCTGGTCCAATTGCTGTGGTTGAGCAGTGGTCATGCACATAGCGTTCCTCTGCTGCCCTGTGTGGAGTGGTCGTCCTGCTCCTTCACGTGCACCGGCTCTGGCATAAATCTGACCCTACAGAAAGCCCACACTTCAGGGACTGAAGCAGAGAATAACCTGTTTGCTCTCCCACATAGGTCAGCTTTCTGTCAACTCAGGTTTCTAAACTGACTCACCGCAGAGTCACATGAGTGATGCCAAAGCCAACGCGAGTCTTCCAGAAGGACCTCCAGGCTTGACTGGGACACTTCATAAAGTAGAAAGCCATCTTCTCTTTGACTATCTCTTCTGGTGGTCAGTGGCCCTACCTGAAGAAGAATCGTGTCATATTTCCTGTTTCCCCTATCCAGTCTACCTCACGGCCGTTGATTTGCGCTGTGACGTGGGTCAGGGGGAGTGTGAGAGAAGCAAGATTTTATGTCTAAAGGTCCCAAAAAGGGACATACAAAAAAATATGAAAAGTGTGGCAGCATGGCCCTTTCTAGCTCCCTCCTATTATATTTTGCCTCCTCCCCTTTCCACAGAGTCTGGCACAGTGACCCTGAACGCCTGACAGTATGTTCTGCAGGAATACAGCTAACTACTTAGACATGAGTAGCCGCCTTTTTGAGGCTGAGCAGGGACCACTTCTGGGTCCACGTGCATTAGCACTGCTGCACTTATTTCTGTGAGACAGGAAGCTGAGGTGAGCATTTGCAAAAACGGCCATTTTGCTGCTTTGTACATAAACAGTTGGTTTAAGTCTCTTAATTCCTAAATTTCTTCCAGAAAAAAAAAAAAATCCTAGCTGCCCCATTTCCGCTGGAGGCAAAATTTCCCAGCATTCAGCAGTGCTGAGTAACTTAATGATAACCATAAACCTATACCTTCAATAAGTCGTTACCCTATCTGGCTTCCAGTTTCTATGGGTGCCCACAGTAAAGCTATTCCCACATAAAGGCGTGAGAAATGAGCAGCATCTTGCATTCATCCTGCCCATATTTAGATGTTTCAAACCTTTACATCAGGCATGATGGAGATTGAAGTCAGCTCTCCTCTTAGAATTGGAGTATATTTATTTTCTCTTTTTGACACAAGGCTGCTATACACAGAACACTAAAGTAGTTTATGGAATAAGGCTGGAATCCAAGTAGCCCTGGTGTGTTCAGTAACCACCAGGCTCTCTCTGAGCTACTGAAGTTCACCTATCCATCTGGCTACAAGGGTTGTGACTGTCCCATCTGCTAAAGAGAGGCTGTAATGGTTAGACATATACGATGAGAGGGCTGGTCATTTAACATCTACATGTGTTGAATTTAAAAGAAGGCTTTCACACCTTATAATTGCTAAGGCAAGGATCGAGTTATCTGTAGAGATCTTTAAGCATAAATCAAGAGTATATGTGTGACACTGAATGTGGAGTTACAGATAAATCAGTATTAAAATGAACAAGCCAAATTCATTTCTTATACTGATTAAAATCTAGGAAAAAACCCCACCTTTTGAAATCCAGTGACTATTATTTGACATTATAATGTGTCAGGGCAAGGAAACTGAACCATTACCACTGACTGGCTGTTAAACTGACCCAAAGGTGTGACAGAATAGATTCATTATTTTCTTTTTGAAAGCATAAAATATAATGGATTATTACAGTTCCACACCCCCCCCCCAACCCCAGGGACCAGAATGCCATCCTCGGTCTTTGTGGAATAACACTGAGCTTGGAGAAAAGCTTACAGCTTCAGTAGTTCTTTCCAAAATCCCAGAAGTGTACAATAGTCACACTTTAAAGAGCTTCTCATAGTTCTCCTTTTACATGTGTAAACAGAAATAAACATTTAAACTGTAGAGACAAACTCTGTTGTAGGCAGACCCCAATAGAGGATTTATTTTTATTGCTTCTTTTATTTCCCCCTCCCCAACATAAAGGCTGTCTACATGTAGGTGACAGGAAACATTCCCTACCTCTACAAAGACACAAGAGGAAGATTTCAAAGATTTCAGTAACTATGAAGTTTTACTTACTTTAGCCTTTCAAACTGTGTGTGCCTCTGATTTAGCTGAAAATTAAGAAGTCTGAGGCAGGCTACAGTTTCTTCCATTAAAGAGCCCTCATTCTGTTTATCATGTGGAAATAGAGGAAGGTCATCTTACCCTAAAATATGCCCTTCTGGATCAAAGCCCTGTTGCTTTTGAGCCCTGGGAACGGCATATTGCCGTTGACCAGCCTCCAAAGCGCCAAGGCTTTTTCCTTTAATTCCAGCCATACCCACACTGCAGCCAAAGTCTGACCTATAAATTAAAGATAATCTCTTGTTCAAGAATCACCATTAGCACAAAAGGCTTGGAAAACGCCTGTTTGCTGTGAAAAACTGTAGTTACATACATTGCAGCCCATCTTTGCATCTTCCTGCTTTTAATTTCAGGAGGGTGCCGATATTAGTCATAGTGGTGACATATGCAGAAGGTTCTGGTGCCACCCTTGTCCCCCAGACATCCCTCAGTGTGCTCCTGCTGGGGGCTTCTGTAAAGCCACATGCATTTCATAGAATCACAGAATGGTTTGGGTTGGAAGGGACCTTAAAGATCACCCAGTTCCAACCGCCCTGCCATGGGCAGGGACACCTCCCACTAGACCAGGCTGCTCAAAGCCCCATCCAGCCTGGCCTTGAACACTTCCAGGGATGGGGCATCCACAACTTCCCTGGGCAACCTGTTCCAGTTTATCACCATCAAAGCAATAGAAAAAGCACGGTATTATGAATGAAATTTTAGTCATCCATATACGTGTGTGTGTGTGCGCGCGCACAACGCAAGCACATGCTGCTCTCCTAACACAGTCAAATTGGAAATGGTTATTTCAGCCAGGACTGCATTGTTGTAAGAAAACCTTTTAGGTGAACAAGTTTACAGTTTAATTTTCTATAATCCCAGTAAAAGAACTGAGAGAGAAATTACAAAACAGAAAGAAGAAAGCTGGAATGGAGTAAGCCTGTCGATGCAGCTCTTTTCAGCAGCACCCAGATTGACAAGAAAATCACTTATTGATCGACAGTTTAACAGGTATGAACCTTCCAAACATTGTCAGCACTGGCATTTTACCCAGGTATATAACAGTTATCATAATAGCGAAGCTGGAACTCAGAGAATACAGTATTTCTTGCAAATGGTGTGAAACTGTATTTATATGTGGTGTGAGGCTAGTAAGTCTGTGCTACTAGGATTGATATTTATGTCTGCATTTACCCAGTTAAATGAACAATGTGGCTTTAACGTTTATGAAGAGACAGATTCTGTTCTCCACCTAGAGCACTAGGAGGCATTTGAAAGAAAACAATAGAAATTAATCCGTATTGTGCTTTCGGTATACCCATGCTCTATTTTGAACAGGCTGCGCTCCACAACAGCTATTTTGAGCTGCTTCAGCTTATTTCATAAGGCTGTTCCTCCTCTCCATGGGTTTGCACGCGAGCAACCAGCCCCTAGGCAGCCTGAGAACAGGATCACCCACCCATCAAATCCCTGTACAAAGATCACAGCTGGAAATAAAATCTTACGGCCCCCTACCCCAGCGAGCTGCCCGTCTGTGTTGAGGGACGGACTGAAAAAGAGCATGTGTTTCTCAGATAGATGTATTTCCTCTGGGAGTTAGGCTGAGCACATCCCACATATTTCATCTAAGCTGCTGAAGAGCCCTCACTTAGTTAAGAGCCCTGAGTGGTTTGCTGGAGGGGTAGGATCTAACTAGCCTGAGTGCAGGTGGGCATCATATCCCATTCCTACCTCCTGGATCCTCCCCAGGTCATCCAGACATTCACTTTTTAACGTGTGTAAAGCATTATACTAAACTGGATTCAGGGGCTGTATCTTCAGAGGGTAACACATAAAGACCAAAAGCCAAAGGAAGAGAACAGGGAATCTCCTAAACTTCCCACCCAACCCGAAGAACCTCCTCCAGGCCCACCAACAGCAGCCTTCAAGAAAAACACAAACCCAGAACTAAACAATGATCACAATTATGTTTTGTGCTTGAAAAAACAATTAGATAAGTGATACTTCCAAGAAAGTAAACTTCTTCTATAAATGCTTGCTACAGACCTAAACACTTTCTGAAATACAGCAGTTTGCAGCTGGAGAAAGAGAATGCCACAACATTTATGTGTAATCATTAAGAATTATTTTAAACAGTTTGATGGGGAGAAAGCGCAGTTTTCCTCAAAAAAAATTTCTGAAGAAAGAACTCACAACTTTTGGAAACAAGATCCAGTGTACCAGATATCTCTGATAAGAATAAGTAATTTCAAATGTTTCTTACTATTGCTACAACTTGCTCAGCTTCATGGGGGTTCAGCAAAAGCCAGCCTGTTTGCACAGAGAGACTTCCACGCAGCCATCAGTATCCCCGTTACAAGTTTAATCACAAATCTACTGAAATCAAGATGACCTCTCCTCATTTTCCAGTGGGACTGAGTTGGATGGGACTTTTTACGCAACTAGAAACAATGGCCAAAAATAAAGCAAAGGTTTATAGAGGATTTCTTAGGAACAAACTATGTGGCACCATACAGGACTGAATGTTCATCGTCAAGAAGAGTCAGCATCTTTTAGAAATCTAGGATGAATTTTTTTTTACACTTGCTATAACATCAAATACTCCAAGTTCTTGTATCCCTCCGATGTTATAACCCAGCCCAGTCCTTGGAGTGATGCTATCATGTTCCCTTTTGGCTTCATTTCCCTTGCAAAGGACAGAGGAAAGAGGACAGAGATAGCAACAGAAAGTAAATAACATAAAAGGATGATATTAGTAAATATATTTGTTTCCTGTCAATCTCAATGCAAACTGGAGAGAGGCGATAAGAAGAACCACTGCTCCTGTCTCCAGCTGGAGCCCTTGCTTCCAGCTGAGGCAGACAGAGGGAAAGAGTAGATGTCTCCATGGGTACAGCAGAGACAGGACAACTGACAGTTGCTTCTTCTTATGATGCACTTCTTTGTAAACAGAAGTTATTTTCTTTTACAAAGCACGTTGCCCTAAGATATTTCTTTTCTGGCACAGGAGCTTCCTGTTTAGCCATCAAGTTTGTCGTACTTCACTCTTCCCAGCTTGGTGGCTACCACCAAAGACCCCAGTCAACAGAGGTTTAAGGCAGACTGGTTTTCAGATCCTACAGATCCTATTAGTGAAGCCTATAAGGAACCAGAAAAGACTTCCTTTGCCCGAGCCCTTGTTTGCTGACTGAGCGCACTGTGTTCTTTCCCTCCCTGCATGAACTGACACAGTGCTCCCTGGAAAAAACACAGGACAGACAGATATTTGGACTGTCTGTATGTATCTGTCCCCAGGCCTTGAAGACGATTAAATTTAGTCCTTGGATTGCTCAGCCACAACTCTTCTTTGGAAAAAGAAAAAAGAAAAAACCAGAAGTTGGGGAAAAAGATTCCTTGAAAAAGAAAACTTATTCAAGAAAGCAGTTTATTCTGCATATAGTACAGAACTGACTTTGACATGCAGTTATTAAAACAGTCAAATAAAGCATAATCTGGTCAAGGCAAAAATAAAGATGGGTAATGTACATATTTCAAATACATAGTCATATTACGTGGCATATCCTGTCAAAGGAAAAGACTGTCCGGCTATGATGGATAGATTGGCTGCATCAGATTTTCTGTTACCAAAATGTAGCAACGAAATAGTTAACAGGTCTGGCTTTTACATTGTCATAAGCAGACTTCATTGCTAGCATCCCACTGAGATGAATGAAGGCAGCTTATGTCTAGTGTTATTGTTTCCATGTGTTTGGCTCCAGACTCAAGCCAGCATTCCCCTCAGTTTATACTTGAAAGGTTATCTTCACAACCAGAAAAGACAGAAACTTTCTGTAAATATATGTATGTGTAAAGAGAAGGGCAAATACAGGTTAACTCCACTTATTCGGTTCCAGCTTTCCTGAATTAACGTTTTGATAGTTATAGTGAAAAGAATTTTGTTTACAGAAGCTTCTGATTATCTGAGTGGCTGAGATGTCCCTTACAGCACATTTGCTCTGTTTTAAATATACAGGGCAATCCGATCGGTACTAACGTAATGTTATCTTGTGGTTGATAATTTTGGGTCTTTTAGGCTGGGCAATGAAGTACCAACTAACAACGAACACAGCAAAGCATGCAACAAGGAATTGCAAATGGAAGACACAAAGTCTGAGTATAATTTTGAAAGGGGTGGGCAAACAATCTGCGTTTAGGCAAATGAAAATACCGCTGGTAACAATAGTACTCCAGAAGGAAAATGCATGTAAAGGGTGGAACTTGTCTTGAGTTTCACCATGTTATTCTCTCTAAAGCCTGGGTCTGTGTCCCTTTCTCCATCAGGAATCTACCACTGAAGTTTCTGTAGGGAAGAGTACACGTTATTGTGCATTACCTGTGCTTCCCTAGAGACAAGAAGGATTCAGAAACAGCTTATGCAGATTGTTATTTTTACCCTACCTTGAAAATTATCCTTCTTCTCTAATGACAGGATTCAGATAAAGGATAATTATTGAAGTATTTCTCTTAGGGAACAATAAAAGTGCTAAATACAGTGTCTCCAACAATATCTATTTTTGGTTTTTGCTGAATCCAGAATTCTTCTGATACACTCTCATACATTCTCCCTAGCTATAACACTGTGTGGTTCTTATTTTCTGTAATACTAGCTAATAGCTCGGGATTTTTCCTCTTTAGAACATGAGATTTTTATTTTATTTTAAAACTGTTCTACGAGGATATCATTCCACAGACTGTTTTATTAGACATCTGGCGAGAAAGGAGTAATCCATTGACAAGGGTGATGTAGGAATGGCATTGCAGTGCCTAAATTCCAGGCACCCCGCTCTTTTAAGGTAGTAAGAGCCTCACACAGCTCCATCAGAGTCGTATTTAGGTGGCCTCAATTCCAGCCTTGTCCTGAGCCTGCAGTTTCTTGTCAGCGAGAGGCCTCTGAGAGCTTAGCACTCCCAGGAGGAAACACGGACTTAGGCGGAATTTAGGATGTCTGAGTATGGTCCCTGGGAGCTCAGAGAATTAGATCTACAAAAGCCAGTCTGCAGACTGGGATGCAGACATGTAAGCCAATTGGAAATGGGAAAGATGGGGGGTTATGCCTTAAGCTTGGTCCTTTTCAGGAACAGATCCAGAAACGGGACTTTAACACTTCTGTTCTGTGGGAGGTCCTTCTTTAGGCACCTTAGTCCAAAGCTGAGGTCAAGATATCGTTACTCATGTGCTCAACAGCAAAAGCATAGGCTCCCTCAGGGGCTCTATTGCCCCAAAAAATTAGTTACTCAGATAAGTTAGGGACAGGTAAGTAATTTGAGGATTACAACTCTTGCTGTAGGCACCAAATGTTCGCAAAGGAAGGACTAAATCTACTAAACATATAAAATAAATTAAAATATAAAGCCCATACTATTAATTATGGTGCTTTTTCTTTTTTCCTGTAGAATTATCTTTTTCATGGATTTCTAGTTTCCATGACTGAATTTGCTGAACAGCCAGGGACAAGGAAAATTTTTAAATGTACAAATGTTCTAATAAGCTTTTGCTAAAGGAAGCCTTTGGCCACTTCAGAATTGAAAGCAGCAGGCCTGTTTCCCATCCAGCCTAAAGTGACACGAGTGCTACACTGATCTACACTGGAATGCAAGAACCTGTCATACAGAGAACAGTTCCTCTGTTCAGCTCAATCGCATTGAATTTTGCCAACACTAACCCTACTCAGGTCCATTAGCAACGTCAGTCCTCTGGTGTTAGCATGACAGGCTTCAGCAATAGCTGTTCAGTGAAACTGTGCGCGACTCGCATCCAAAAATTCACCAGTTCGTCATTATAGTCGGCTCAAAAATGACATTTTCTGAGAGTCATTATGCAAAGTTTGAAAGGTCTTGCAGAAAGCTTGTGAGGTCTGAGCAGTGGATGCAGATGAGGTGTTCCAGAGAAGCCAAGGCAAAACCAGTGGGGACAGGGTGACCTGGAAATGTCCATCCTTTCAATTGTTGTTATGGTGGCATATTGCTTGAGCAACCTTAATTGTCTCTTAATGAAGGTTTATTTTGATGGAGGAAGCAGGAGTGAACATGATTGTTGTTTTTTTTTTTTAAGAGATACTGAAAGAACAGCCTACAATCAAATTCTTGTCATTAGTTAATGACAACAGAACAGAAATAATGAGGTTAAAGCGGCGGCAGAGAAAAATTAGCCTAAATGGAGAACTCTTCATCTGTAGAGTTATACAGAGAAGGATTTTGGCATAGCAAGTTCAAAACTATAGAGGTTTATATTAGATACCTTTACAATGATGATGGTTCCTAGGATAATGGGCTCAAGATGCAGGAGAGAATAAATGCCCTCCTTTTTTCAGCTAGGTCTCAATCCCTTCTTCTTTATGTACATCATCTTCCTGTCCTTGAATGACTCAAGAAAAACTTCAAAAAGTCTTTGGGCTATTTTATGACCCAGCTTCTACTCTTTTGTTTCCATGACCAACCCTTCTCAATCCTCTGGGATCACAAGCTCTGTCTCCCTTGGCTGCAGAAATTTAATAAGAATGAAATTTTGATCTTGGTTGCATCTATTCAGTCCCAGTATAATAAATAGCATTATGTGAGTGAAATGGTAATTAGAAAACACAGCTAAGGTTAAGCGTGAGGGGAATCTTTCAGCCTCTCTCACGCTCTTAGGGCTCAGGTTCTCCTTTATGGCTACATACCAAACAATATTATGTTTCCAACAAGAAGGCAGTAATCTTGTCTGGGGTGCAGGCTTGGAGCTCTTTTGGCTGCTGGGTGGGGAATGCAGTGGCTTGGCAGCACGGAGCCAATGCAGCAACAGTTTCAGCCTGAATCATCCTCCTGGGTTCCGCCAATATCAGCAAATTTTGCCCTTCAGCTCCCAAATTTGAAAAGATCTATTTCAGCAGAAACCGACCCAGAATAGAAGTGCATGCAGGAATGAAAATAACATCAGGAGGGAAGAGAAGCGATTATGAGCAGGTAACATTGCCTGAATCTGTGAGAGTCTCTAGTATGCTTTTGCTTGTATTTGCACCTCATATTGGCATTGAAAAGCATAATTATATTGAATCTGCGCAGCACTTACATGAGCGGCCAAGACACAGTCACTGAAATCAAGGGAGTCAAGGTGCTCCTTAGCACTACCTCCTGAGGGACACCCATGTCTACAAAGTAAACTATAAAAAAAGGCAGAAAACTGGGTCACCAACCTCAGTGGAGTGAGGAAGGGTGGACAGCCCATAGTGGCTTATGCAGACATGGATGGGCTTTCCCTCTGCACAGGGCAGCTGCAAAGGCAGGATCTGTTCAGCATTGAGGTGTTAGTAGGGCAGTAGAAACTAATGAGAACATAATTTTCATCGTGCTAGCACTGCGCAGCAAACACTGTGGAGAGCTCTCCTCTCATTTCCTTATCATTGTGCTAAAACCATCAGTGTAACAGGGGTGGGAGGTGCATGTGAACGATAACCTGGAGCCATTTCTCCAGGTGCTCACACACACACTCACCTAGGCTGGCATGTTGCATTCACAAAGCTACCAGCAGGAAACCAGACCAGCGAACACTCCACCATGGGGAAAGGAGACCCCTTCCAGCTGACAAGGCAGTGGGGAGGCTGTTTTGCATGTGATGGTAGACCCTGCAGAAATGCAGATCCCCTTGGGCCTAGAAAATTGCTATATGGAAGTTTCATCTGTGTTTTCTTCTTTAGCTATATAAGATGTAGGGTGTCACATTTGGTCTTCAAAATCTCTCTCAGTCATGCCTCCATGTGAAAAGGCTTTCCCAGGGACCGCAGGCACCTTGTATTTACTGTGCACAGACCTCCTAATTCTTATACTACAGATGTAGACGGACATGGTACCTTATTTTTCAGGTCTTCTTATCTCTTATGAAGACTTTCAGCAGTTGTCATAAAAGTCTGGTCTTCTTCCTGGAAAAGCAGATTTAATTTGTGGCTGTTTCCCTTCAGTTTAGAGCACAAAGATAGGATCCTGTCAGCAGCTGGAAAGAAATACTTAAGGATTTAATTACCTTTCCTGCCTCTGATCAAATGGCTGTTTGGAAGATAGCTGCAATGGAGGCAGTCTTGTGATAGAACATTGCTGTGAAGAGTCTTCAGGTCAAGAGAAAATGTATAAATTAATGATGATTAGGGGACTGGAACTTCTCTCTTACGAAGAAAGGCTGAGGGATTTGGGTCTTTTCAGTCTGGAAAAATAGCAGACTGATGTGGGATCTTATTAACACTTATAAATACTTAAAGGGTGGGTGTCAGGAGGATGGGGCCAGGCTCTTTTCAGTGGTGCGCAGTGACAGGACAAGAGGTAATGGGCACAAACTTGAGCAGAGGAAGTTCCACCTAAACATGAGGAGGAACTTCTTTACCCTGAGGGTGGCAGAGCACTGGCACAGGCTGCCCAGAGAGGTGGTGGAGTCTCCGTCTCTGGAGACATTCCAAACCCGCCTGGACGCGTTCCTGTGCAACCTGCCCTGGGTGACCCTGCTCTGGCAGGGGGGTTGGACTAGATGATCTCCAGAGGTCACTTCCAACCCTACTGTTCCGGGATTCTGTGGTTCTGTGAAGACAAAACTTCTAACAAGCTGAGAGTTTAGAAAATAGGAATATATGGTCCTTTTTCTGCTTTTCATTGAACTCCTGGTTTGGAATCTGTAGTGGAACAACAGTATTTACCGAAAAACCTGGAAAGTTTATTTAGGTAGAATTTAAGATGTCTAGTTTACTATTTGGGATTTATGGATATTTGTGTCAGGTTTTCCTGGACAAATCACTGCTATAAATAGCAGTGTTTCTGACATACAGGATTCAGGCAGGCAACATGTGTGGAGTGTCCCTGTGGACTGAAGTCCCTGTGCTTGTGCTATGCAGAGAAAGTATGTGTGGTTTTGTATGCAAAATTCTGGCTAAAATTACAGTGGTGCCTACCTGACAGAGACTATGTGCCTGGGTTACTCTAACTCTCCTTTCTGACTGTCAGCAGTCAGGGCAGATGGCAATGCTATTGGCATCCTTTGTCATTTTGTGTGCTTTGAGGAAGGAACAAGAGGGACCCAAGCAACTGGGAGGACCAGTTGGAGTACTTGTCCAGCCCTGGAGCCCTCAACACAAGAAGGACATGGACCTGTTGGAGTGGGTCCAGAGGAGGGCCACGAAGATGATCAGAGGGCTGGAGCAACTCTCCTATGAAGACAGGCTGAGAGAGTTGGGGTTGTTCAGCCTGGAGAACAGAAGGCTCCAGGGAGACCTTATAGCGGCCTTCCAGTACCTAAAGGGGGCCTACAGGAAAGCTGGGGAGGGGCTGTTTGCAAGGGCATGTAGCGACAGGGTGAGGGGCAATGGTTTTAAACTAGAGCAGGGTAGGTTTAGATTAGACATTAGGATGAAGTTCTTTACAATGAGGATGGTGAGACACTGGAACAGGCTGCCCAGAGTGGTGGTGGAGGCCCCATCCCTGGAGACATTCAAGGCCAGGCTTGATGAGGCTCTGAGCAACCTGATCTAGTTAAAGATATCCCTGCCTACTGCAGGAGGGATGGACTAGAAGGTTTAAAGTTTCCTTCCAACCCAACAGATTCTATGATTCTATGATTTTACGACCGGTCCCTTCTCTCCATCCATCCCCCCCCATGTAAGTCCTTGACAGTTCTGGGGAGAAGGAAGGGCAGCGAAGATAATCTTCAGGGACCAAAGAGGAGCTTGATCCCATGGGACTTTGGAAGAAGGCAAAGAGCAGTGGGGACTTTGTATGTGATGCATATGGTAAGGCAGGAAGAACTTCCCTACAGGCATTTTTTTTCATTAGGAAAATAAAAATTATAGAGCTCTTGCATGGTCATTAAGAAAAGGTCAAGCTTAAAGCCTGTTGTGTCGTTAATGTAAAAGGTAGGCAAAAAATTAAAAGGAGAGTGCTTTGGGAGGAAGGAAAGGACTCTGTGTGTCCCTCAAGCTGTGCATGTAGACTATGAACAAGATACTAGTTCGAACAAAAATTTTTCAAGTTGTTACACTTTAGCCCCCATTTTTAAAAGCCATTTGCCCTTACAAGGAAAACATACTGAGAGAGAATTTGGTGACTGCCTGATGAATTTTCTACACTGTTTCAGAAAAAAAAAATAAATCTGCAATTTCATTATTTGTATGGAGAAAAACGTAGCGCTTTGACAACTGTCGGAGTCTTCTCCTGTTGAAAATCACTGGAGATTTTTTTTTCCGGTAAACTGAACTGGAAGAGGCTCACCAATGTGACTTGTACAAAATGGAGTGGTTAAGGAAGAAAAGTAAAACAGATGTCTTTGGGGTCTCCCTTGTTTTGGGCCACCAGAACCGAGTTCCGAGTGATGCTGGCTGCTTTGAAGTGGCTGGCTGCAGCTCCCGCCCGCCTTCTCCATGCTGCCTGCGGGAGGGTCTGGTGTGGAAGGAGCAAGAGGAATCCTCCCTAGCCTGAGGATGGGTCTGTTGATGGCCAAGACAGCTTGATGCTGGGCAGTGACAGAAATCTTCTATAATGCACCCTAACATCTGGCCCATGTCATCTTTTTCTGGTTCAGCTGATGCCTTTTATCATGTGAAAATGCTAAAAACAGATCCAAAGCCTCCATGTATAATTGAGGCTGTAGCTGTTGTTTCTTTTTTTTATTATTATTTGAGAAAACATTTATAGCTCCCTTTAGATTTTGCTGCTCATGAATTATGAGTCGTCTCTTCAAAGTAGAGGAATGCAGCTTTCTGGCGCTGGGACCTGTCACATCTCCTCTAGGAAGGTAGACAGTTTGACTGCTCCAAGCTGTGTAATTGCAACAGCCAAAGAAAGGGTTCACTTCTTTTTCCTTTCTGGGGCACACGATACGAAAAGACAGACGAGCTATCTTTACACTGTCCCTCAGAAACATATTTCCATGCTGTACTTTCTAGCTAATCCCATTTCTCCATTGAATGCTCACAGAGCAAGGGTAGGAGCAGCACAGATCTTGCCTTGTTCACTGTCTTTCCTGCAGAGCGCTTTGTGTGTTGCCTCCAGAAAGTCCAAGCTCTTGTAGCTGCTACAGGGGTCTACATCCACTTTCTCTGGGCCACTTGGAAGGACAGGCTAAGCGTGAAGAGTGCAATCTCGGACTCTAGCAATCACAGGAAGCAGATATAAGGGTTGTTACAGGGGTGTTTTGGGAGTAGAGCTCCATAGTTTTGCTAGGAGGAGGGATCATCCCAACGGAGCCTCCCAGCATGTCCCCTCTGCAGCTGGTGGGCGGCTGCAGTGGTGGGACTGCCTGTAACTTTGCAGGAGCTGTTGGGAGAGGCTGCAGCTTCCTGAATGCTGGCAGTGTGCCCCCCTGGCCACAGTCAGATGAACCAGTAGCTGCAGGGAGCAAAGGAGCTCATGGCTGTGGAGGTCAGAAGAAGAGTGTTATAGGACCATTGTGGGATGTAAACTCTTCCTGGGCTTTTTGGTTTTAGCTGCTTTCATCTCTAGGGGCATGGTGCCCTGTCTATGTTTTCATAGTCTGTAACAACAGATGCTTTTTAATGAGCGCATGGACAGACAGCCTATTGTCTGGATTTGTGCCTCAGAACTGCAGTGTGGGAAGGACTATTGGCACTTGCTTTTGTTTACTCTGTTTCTAAGGACATGTGGTCCTTAAAAGGATGGGGGCATTTCTGTCTTTCAGGTGTTTTTATGGGCCAGGCCTGAACAGAGCTTGTTTTTGTTATGTTTGTTTTTCTCGGAACTTCCCAACTCATGCCACCGCCTGCGAAGTACCTCTGCGGACGTTTAAACTGAACGGACTCCGAGGCTATCCAAATGGCCCCAACAAACAAGGGTGGCCTATCTGAAAATATTTTCTGGTTGTGAACATTGCAATGTAGGCTGAGCCTAGTTAGAAAGCCTGGCTTGTGTGTACATATTTTCTCTTCTTTTAGTGTCCCACTGGGGCAGAGAGTCCCTGGAAGGCTATCAAACATGGACTGGCTTTCAGAGCTTACTCCTTGCCAGCAGCCTCTCTGTGTGAGGCCAATAAAATTTGTTTGCACTTGACAACAATAGAGTATTTTTGCGCTTCACAGTGTGTCTCCTCAGGACTAACTGCTGTTTGGGAAGGCCCTTAGGTCTATCCTTCCCCTTCATTCCATGCAGGATGAAGACACCACCCTTCCATGCCCTGTCTCTAGAAGATGGTGAGTGCTATAAACAGAGGGGTGGGCTTACAGACTGACCGGAGAGGAGCTGCTTCCAAAGCACAGGCCTGGGAGGGGTCAAAGGAGGGATAAAAAGCTGGGGAAGTGGAATTTGTCTCTGCAGCCAAATAACCCATGGGTGAAGGGTTTTCTTTGACGAGGCATAGAGATGTGGTAGGAATGTGGGGCAGCTAGCTGTTCCTCCTGCACCAGGCCACGCAGAGGCCTCTTACCTTCTGAAATAGTCGGCCCTGGTTTGATCACCTCCCGCCTGGAGGGTAGCGTGGTCCCAGGAGCACACTGAGCGCCGGGACCCCTAGTGCCTAGGAGGCTGGGTGGCAGCGTGCCCCAGCAGCTCTGCCCTCTTCTTGGTGCCGCAAAGGGTGTTCCACCAGCCTCGCGTAACGCTGAGAGGGGTCAGGCACTATGCACTGCAAGAGTTTTTCCTCCCCCTCTCTGTGGCCATCAGGGAAGATTTTGGATCCTTCTTTCTTTCTAGCTTTATGAGACAACTGCGGATGCTAAAAAAAACACACGGCATAGGCTGGAAAAGAGGTCATGGGTTTGTGCATAGGGGTAATAGCATACAGCAAAGAGCCTTCCCAAAGGGTGCCAAAATGGGCTGAGAGACAGATGTTTTGCCTGGGACAACCCGAATTCTGTGCAGCAGGGTCTCGCTTGTGGCAGTCTGAGGTGCCTTACAAATTTGTGAGAAAAGCTCCTTCACCGAGATGTGACACCCTTGCTGGCACAGCAATCCAGGGAGCAGCTGGGCAGACCCCACCATGAAGGAGAGACTCAGGGGATTCCCACGCTTACGGGATTGTGAACCCGACAGTTTGCTGGCCATGGATCTCCTTGCACTCACAGTGTATTCAAAACCTAACGCAGACGCCTTCTGTTGCGCTGCACGCATCGGTTCTAAAACCCTTATGAAATGAAGTAATGTTCCTGAGAAGGATAATTATTACAGGTCTTACAATCCAGAAAAGTTTTCTAAAAACTCAGATCTACATTGCCTAAACTATTTTGTAATGCTAAGAAAATGACAGCGTCCCTATTTAAAAAATGGTCAGACAGGGTTATATTTAATACGGTTGTGTAAAGTACTACACAGTATATTTTACTACCGTGCAATAAAAAAAATAAAAATAATGTGAACAGTGATATCTTCCCCCAGTTTAGCAGATGGATTTTTTTTTTAATATTAAGAGCTTGATTTGCCCAGTTCTTGTGACGGAAAATTAAACTTCATGATCTACACTTCAAAAAAGTGACCTGTGATTTTGATAATTTTCATTTAATGGTTTCCCTACTTGAAATATGTCAGTAGTGCTTTATTTTTTCAAACGGATGGTGTTTGGTGGTTTTTGAAAAGCAAAATGGAAACATCTCAAGCAAACAGAGCCAGCTTTTCCCATATAAACAGCTGACATAGAGTATTGGGGCAAAGGCTTTTCTTATGTATGCATTCACCTGGTGGTTTGAATATGTATAACTGATTGCAAAAGGTGCTTCATCGAGTTTTTAAACAGGAGACCACAAATTTTGGAGAAGAAATGAGTATTTTAGTTAAAGGGGAAGTAAAATCAGATGCTTCCTAATCTGCACAATAGCATGGCACGACGTTTCCATTGTAGCTGTTTCACTTCCATAATAGATAATTTGTACGGTCAGTTTGGTAAAAATTAGAAGCTTTAATTGAGTTTTCTGTCTCACTTATAATCTGATGCTTTTTGTAAGATTTCCAACTGATGACAACATAGAAAATCTGAAGGGGTAAAGGAGAAAAGGCAGTAGAAACCATCTTACAACTTGCGCTTTTCATTGCACAAACAACACATTTCTTTCAGGAAGTAGTTCATATACTTATTTAGTTTTGGAAAGGATTATTTGTTTGAAAGGGATACAGAACAGCTTTGGCTGCCTGTTCCTGATAAATCAACTTTTTCTGGACGTTGACTGACTCCTTTGGAGCTTTGAAATGTGTTTGCTTAGCTGAACAAGATAATGAAAAGCAACCAGTCTGGCCATTAATTATATCATTAGTCATATTTAAGTCAGCATTTACCACACCACAGTGCTGTACATGAGAATTAGCTCTTGCTCCTGTTGCATGCAGGGGCTCTGTATACTGGCACTGAAGTCAGTTAGATGGTTCCCACGAAGCAAGCATGCAGGATTCCGACTTCCACAGGGGACAAAACTCAAGTCTTGCTGTTTATTTCAGGCAGTCGTAGCAAAGGCTGAACAAAGCACAGAAAGATAATATCAATTAGAAGTTAAGGCGTGCACACAAAATATTTTTATGCTAGGGATTTAGTGCAGCGCTCTCCATATAAATACCATGATTCGTTCCATTCTTTAATAGAGTTAAACAATGGGTGTTCCTTAACAAGGGACGTCCTTATACACGCTATTTTACGCGTCTTGGTAAGTCCAGGCAGCATTCATTCTTGACAGCTATAGATCAAATTACAAGCAAGCCACAGAGAATTATGTTTCTGCAGAGGGAACCCTTAGTCCCCCACTGCGCTCCTGTGAAAGAGGTGGCCAAAAGCCAGCTAACTTTGCTCCCCAACTGCAAGGAGCCAGGCTGCATTACACTGCTGGCAACACTCAGCATCCCCGAGGAGGTTTTTCTGAGCGGAGTCCAAGAGCAGCCACCACCCAGGGCTGCAGGGTCTGGTCTGCAGCTGCGGGAAGCTCACGCTGCAACTCGTGGCTGGGGTGGTGGCTGGGAGAAGACCCGGCCAGGGGAGCTGGAGCCTTGCCTCTTCCAGCCACCAACGCAGCTCCTGAACAACGTGTCAGTGTTGGTGCCACCACATCCATGCTTGCCTGCTCATGATTGTCCCCACAAGCTGGGGGAACACTTGGCACAGGTGCTGCCTACAGTGTTGTCCTCATGGTTACACCATGTGAGCATCACTAGCCTCCTTAGGGTGCAAAACTTCGTAGAATCACAGAATCACAGAATGGTTCAGGCTGGAAGGGACCTTAAAGATCATTTAGTTCCAGCCTCCTGCCATGGCCAGGAACACCTCCCACTAGACCAGGCTGCTCAAAGCCCCATCCAAGACTTCCTCATCTTGCTTGCCCATTCTCCTCCTGCCTGGGAGCACTTGGACTGATGTAAGAGTACATCCCCCCCGGCAGATCATTCTTCCATAGGAGGAGAGTAACTTACGCTGCAAAAACTTGCTTCACATGGGTAGAGCTGTGCTCTCACCGTGGATTCTATAACTCATTTGGTAAAATCGGCAACCCGGCGATACAGCATACAGAGGAAATTTATAAATAAAACTTTTATTGTGTACAAATGACAAAGAGATTGTAGTATTATATAAGGCCATGATTTAAATGGGGGTGGGGGATGGCTTTACTAATTTCAATTCTGACAGTTACCGTTTATAATTACCGTTTCCATTGTTCACTAAAACACTTGCAGCCATGCTTAATATTGATTTCAAAGTTGCAGCTGATGTTGATTTGTGGTCTATGCCAATACTCATCTCCTGCAAGACATATGGGGTTATATAAATATATATATACATATAAACTGTAAAATTGGTATGTCTTTAAAGGCCTGGTGGAAGATCTCAAATTCTAGTAATGAGCTTGGTGAGACTGCCCTTTAAAAGATTCATGAGTGACCAGGGAGAATTTTTGTGGGTCTTTTTTTTTTTTTTTCTTTTTAACAAAGTACCCAAGATGGCTGCAGCTCTATTAAAAATCCATCCTAATGACTGTTTAGGTAGAGCTCTGTGCCAACTTTCATTTTACCTTCATCTTAGCACCTCTCATTAATTTCTTACATTCTTCTGGGACTGAGGATTTCCATATTTGGTTTTACTCTTGGATTATGTCAGAAAAGATAGAAAAAAAATGTTTCAGCTAAATGAATGTGAAAAAAAAATCTTCCATATGTTGTTATCGAAATCGTCTGCATCTGTTTAAGTCAAAAATGGCAGGCCAGAAATTTTTTGTGTTGGCTTATGATATAGCCTCTTCAAGAAAACACTCTCGGGTTGAAGAAAATTGGCTAAGTAGTTTTAAATCAACTTGTCATTTTTCTTCATACCATGTAGACCTCTCTCATTTCTCCCCTCTCCCTTTTTCTTAATTTAGTTTTAAACCCTTGTTTAAAATGAGTTTGCCAGGGATTCATTTACTAAGAATATCTTTAATGACATCTCAGTTATGAATACATTTGTCAAGAACCCCAGCTGTTAAGGCCAATTGACTTGAAAAAGCGGGAGTGGATGCCATTGCTTCAGTACATGAGGGATGAAAAGGTTTAGAGTGTGCTGTCAGTTCTCTTCCCCAGTTCATACCAGTTTAAGCTCAGACCTGATGACCTTCCTTAAGTGAGTACAATGACAAAATTTTGCATGTGTACAGTCAGACTGTTTCTTGCCCTTTTTGTCTAAAACATAGAAATAATATACAAAAAGGAAGCTAAATAGAAAAGTTGACAAATGCCCACTTGAAAGTCAGAAAATCACGAAGCCTGAGGTTGCTACAACAGTGCTAAGACTTCACACCCTCTTTATACTCTTATAAAGCTTACAACTCGCTTTGACAAAAGCCCACATTTAGAAAAAGAATAAGCCTTTAAACTCAAGTACTTAAATCCAGGAAAAAGTAAGACTTAAGGTAGCCCGTTCTCCCATCCACTAAATATCTAATAATTTGGAGCCCAGTGGGATGGCCTCAGCGAGAGAGATATTAAACTCTTCCTTTCCTACGCCTTCTCTCCTGCAAGAGGGAACACATCGGGGAGGGTGGGGAGGACTTTTCTGTGAGATGGGTATTCAAATCTCTTCAGCCAGGCTTGTAAGCTTGCCAGCAGTTCCCAAGAGCACTCTAACTCTCAGCTATTGTAAAAATAAGTACATAAAAACATATGTAGAAAGTCCCCCACATCCTTCCTTTCTCTTCTTTGCTGTGTTTCCCACTGGCTAAACAGGGCAGCTGGGAGCAGGGCATTGGAAATGTCTTTCCCAGGTAGCTAACTTTCTCCAGACGTTATAAAGGGAGCTTAGACATCAAATCCATGTGTGAAGTCAAGGATTTATGTTATTCCCCCTATATAGGAAGAACTACAGTGCAGAGCGATTAAAAACAAAATTTCTAAGCAGTCCACTACTTCTGCATTCCTCATTCTCATGTAGAAAACCTTAAATACGAAAGTTCCCGTTTTGTTAGGCTAGACTGGCAAATATTCAGATAATCTGAAAAAAACCCCACAAAGTACTTCTAAAATCTTGGACTAATCATTCGCCCAAGGTTGTATGGCAAACCAGTGGCAGAGAGCGTTTCCTTGGGACTCCAGTTCAGTGCTTTGAGTACACAACAGTCCTTTCTACTTTGCTACCTGAACTATAGGGATGTAAGATGCAAGAGATGTCAGCCTCATTCTGTTCTGTTTTGAGGAACACTGCATTACTGTTTTATTTGCTGATCTACTGCAAAAATAACCATGTCTCAAATGATTACAGGCATAGGAGGGGTAGGTACTACTGAAACCCATGTGCTGGCTGAGGCAGGCACATTACAAAAAATCTTTCATGTTTAGGATGACATTATTAAAGTTTCTATGAAAACTGTGTTTGTTAAAAGGAGCCAAGTTAAGTTTTCATGCATAACTTTATTTTTGACAGTTTCTCAACCTTGGCTTTGTACTTTGTTTGCATTTCCTTGTTTTAAGAGGAAACAGGGCTCATAACAGATATCTGAAAGTCACATGCAAGTTGTTTTAGTGGATAAATGAGAAGTTTTGATACTTTAAAAAGAAATAAAGGGGCGGAAATGTTTGTTCTAAAGTTCTCAGACTGACAGCGGCCTGAGATCAGGGAATCTCAGTCTCCACCTTGATCAGACTGTGGTGATTACTGCTCATGGAGTGATGGGGAAATCTACCACGCTCCCTGTTAGCACTTGGGTGATTAATGAGATGACATGCACAGAAGCAGGTGGCTGAATTTCCCTTGAAATAAGACCAATTACATTCATAGAAGAGCGTTCAAATGTCTACACTAGAAGAAAACATCAAATGGAGTAGTGCGTGTCCTGGGTAGACATAGTATGTAAAGACTGAAATTGTGATGGAGCACCTAACACAATGTCCCCTAACACAATGTCCCCTAACACAATGTCCCCCTCAGGTTGTCCCCACAACCTGTTCCAATGTGGTCAGTACGGTGAGGTAAACAGCAAACATCATGACTGCTGTTGTTTGTCGACTGTCTCTCTATGTGTATATGTATATATATGTGTGTGTATATGTATATGTATACACACACTACATTATAGTGTGTGTGTGTATACATACATATAAGACGTTATAGACGTGGATCTGGTTTTAGCAGCTGAAGGGAGAACCCAGTGAAGAATGATGAGCATCTCTCTCTCTGACGAAAAATTTCCTGATTAATCTCTGCTGCTGGTCAGCATGTTACAGATGTGCTTGCCATTGTGTACAGTTGCACTGTACAACAATATTTAGGTACATAACACATTTGCTGCAGGTCTATCATAGACTATAATATATAGCTATACTTGTAGATATGTAAATTACTACATTTAGCAGATGGTCTTTATACCTTTGGTCACTGCAGACACTTAATTCAAGTGGTTTAATGCCAAAAGCTAAAGGACTGCGACACTCTCACTGGTAAAGAAGTTCCTCCTCATGAAACCAGAATGGCAATACTTCAGTGCTGTTTTGTTTGCAAGTCTAAGATATACAGTCTCACAGACTATGTATTTTAATGGGGATCTTGTTTTGCTGTGGGTCTGTAATACCTAACTCAATTGAGTCCAGCCTTTAGACTGAATAGTTAACATCTACTGGAATATTATACTATTATTTCATAAAATAAATGTTAAAAGCGATTGATTTATTTCCATAATCTGTTTCTGCTTAGAGACCTTCCTGATAACTGCATTAAGAATAATATGTGGCTCTGTTAGTGCATGTGTATTTTTATTTAGTTGGATGTTTATACATATGTATCTCATGAGGTAAATTCTGGACAACTGTTATTGTACCCTCCCTTTCCTGTACACCAGCTTAACTTTTACTGAAACAGAAGACAAAGTTTTCCCAGGTCTCTCAAGACCTTTTGGAAATCGCTACGTTGAACAAAACCAAAGATATATAGGTAGGGAAAGGACCTTGAGCTATACTTTTGACGACCACTGACATTAAAGTAGGATAAAGATAGACTGTCCCTTTCAGATTATCTGTTCTAACCTCAAGCCTCCACAGGAAAGAAGGTTTTCCACAACTTTCCTGTTGTGTAATCTGTTAGACCATTGAATTTTGCTTGTAGTTAGAAATCCTTTCCTAAAACTTAAGCAATATCCTCTTTCTTACAAACTGCACTAATTATTTTTGGTCCTGTCTACAGCCGACACAGAGAACAACTGTTCGTTCTTTATTATAACCTTTCACATGTTGAAAATCAGAAAAAACCCCAAAACACCTAGCCTCCAAACCTCTCCTTACCTGGAGTACACCCCCCCCCTTTTTTTTCTTCGTAAAGCCTGGGTGTTGCTTTCCTGTGAAACTTCCATATTGCCTAAGATTGTTCTTAAAGTCCCAAAATGACCCTGTTGAGCCCTTGCCTCTGCACTCGGAAGGGGACTAATGCTTGACTGATACTGCCTGTGAGCCACCTCAACCCCAGGCTCCTTTCCTGTAGCCCCCATTTTCTGTTTCTCAAATGGATTTCTTCTCTTTCCTGAAGCATAGCCCTTTGCTGAACTTCTGCTTGATTTTTGGATCATGTCTCCAGCTTATTACCATGGGAAGTCCAATAGTATTCTGTGTTCCCTTCCATGTACACTTCCAGTCCCCCCAGTAGGGCAGCGAACTATTGACTGTTACACCTTGAGGTTATTTTTTTCAGCTGATTTTGCTCAGCACCTGTTTTCCTAGTTCTTATTTCCTTGTCTGTGCTTGTGATAATATTGCACAGGACAGCATCGAAAATATTAGTCAAGATCCATCACAGCTCCTGACTCACACTGAACCACTAGGCTGGGTATACTGTCAGAAGAGAAAATTACATTGACCTCAAATGTTTTATTCTTGTGAAGCTTATCTTGACCACTTCTTACCATTTTATTCCCCTATAAATGCTTTTACTCTAGTGTATTTTCAGTTATCTTAGTTGGCTGCTTTGTCTGTAATTTCCCTCGTCTTTGCTTCATAGTGTTATGGTTCCACTCAGCACCCGTGTCTCTTTGTCCTTCTGCCAGTCCCTCCCTCTTTTTTTCCTTTTGTTTTTTTTTTTACTCCCCAACCTCTTCTCAATCCTCTTTTACCCCAGCTCTTTTGTGAAACCATACCTAAAATCAGTATTGCATTTGCCTTTCTCCAGTCCTCCAGGCTATCCCGTTTCTTTTGGTTGTCAAAAGCTCTCGCAAATGGCTCAGAAATTGTTCAGCCAATTTCCTAATGCTGTGTGAAATCCTTTGGCTACTATTATTTTTTTTTATTATTAACTTATTCTTTCCTCCTCTTAGTATGTTGTAGATAGAGTTTTTACCAAGTTTAACAGTCTTGGTAGCGACAAGTGCTAGATGTCTCAGTGGTTACATTGGCTATAACAATTTTAGGGAAATTCCCTCCCATAGCTCTCCCATGCTGCTAGCAATACAGAGACTATAAATATAGCCAAAACCACAAACATTTTTACCACTTTAGCTGATTTATGCAACATGATGGTGAAAATGTCATCAGACCATTCCTGTCTACGTTACAGGAAAAGCTGGAGAAGTTTTTAAACTTGTGATTTGTGGTTAAGTGCCTCTGATAAATTTGGCACAGTGTGCTAAAAACAATAGTGAGTACAATCAATTTAACAAGCCAGTAAGGCCATTTTCTTTCAATGCCATGTGCAAATAAATACGAAAAATCTTTAATAGATGTGGTCTTTCTTCTATTTAATGCACAATATACATGTGTATCTCATCGGGCTGCTGGCTCATGAGGACTCACAGCATTTCAGGTGATGGGTCTGAATCAATTTCCCAGTAGTTCTATTCTGCAGTAAACAGCTGCAACACATACATACCTTTTCTTCTGATAGCTGCAGTTTTAATATACAATTTGAACTGCACAAACTTCTTATTAACACTCTTAGGAATCACAAATGATAACTGGAAAATTCAGGGTGCTAGGGCACTTTCTTAGAAAAGAAAATCCACAAAGAATCTTCATTTCTGTACTTTAATATGCCAATATTTAATGAAGGCGAGGACATATTTTGATAAAGAATGAACAGACCCAAAAGAAAAATGATATATATACATGCAAATATTCTCCCTAAGCTAGGCACCTCCTTTCCCTCTTTCCCAAAAAGCCACACTACTCCCAGGGTGGGAATTGCTGCCAGTGCACAAAACAGCCACCCGAAGGACTGAAATGTATTTTAGTTTCAGTACATGAAAATAGCCTCAACGTGTCACTAGAGAGCTATCGATAATCTGGTTCTAGCTACATTTTAAGGTTTTGGGGCTTTGTGATCTTTTCACTCCAGAGCCACTTCTAATTTAATCCTTCTTGTTGCTTAAAATGCCCATCGCTACGTATGACCATGAAAACGCTCTTGTACGTGGTTGGTAAGTCTTTCAGTATCACAGTTCAGGTTTTATGAAGGCAAAAAGCATGAAGTGAGAAAAGAAACTTGCAAATAACATAGATCTTCTTAAAAAAAGAAAACAAACAACAAAAAAAAGGAAGTTGGTAATTAATTCCCTCCCCCTTCATAATCTTGACCAAGACAAATAGAAATGCGATTTTAACAATGGTAGGAAGTGAAAGAGCCTAACCTTTCTGCATTTAGCCTGGAAGCTTTTTCAGAGCAGAGACTGTCTCTGGTATATGTTTACATAGTGCCCGGCACAAGCAAGGCTCGTATTTAATCTGGGCCTTTTGAGCCCGTATCACAATATAAATATTTCCTAATAGTAGTTCTTACGGGAACGACCCTTTGTTTGTGCTGCTGTTCAGAAGTGGTCCCCGTCTGCGCTCCTCCTTCGGGATTCCTTCCCAGCTGGCCACGTCACTGTCATCTGCTATTCAACTGCCTGTAATGCAGCAGATTCATACGAAAGGAAGCCTGCAGTAAAGATCATGGAAGATTTTAAAATGTCCAGTTTTGCTTGCAAATGGTGCTTTTCTTCCATGCCTGTTGCTTCACTCAAGTGCTACTGGGAACATTTTGTGTTTGGCTCCCTTTCACAGTGTCATTTGAACTTGTGTGGCTTTCCTGAAGAGTTACACTACGCATGCTCCTCATTTTATCTTTGTCACAAAATTTAAAAAGTCTATTATTTCTCCTAAAATCCTCAGGAACTTAGCACTTCCATCTTCTGCATCTCTACATGACAGAGCCATGCAGAACGTTTCCAGTGACTGCGCCTTGCAATTACACTTGGCGTGTCTACTATGAAGCATTTAGGAGGAGAGAAATTTCAGAAGTACTATTTTGTTTCTACTTCGACATACCCACAGATTATTAAACTAATGACTACCATAACATGTATGCAATAACAACAACAACATGCAAGTCAAAGCCCTAAAGCCTCTTTAGATTAGATTAGATTAGATTTGCACTGGGATTTAAATAGAGAACAGTTGGCTTTGAATCTCTCTTCTCTGTTTATGAAAGTTGATGGTCCTATTCTAACATCACTGGAAAGGTATTTTCCCCTTCTTTCTCCCCTTTGGCACAATTTACAATAACTTCAGAAGCTTCATGGTCTTGAAATGACAACTTTCCATGTAGGCGACACGGAGGCAAAAAGTTTACCAGGTAACACAGCATTCAGTGGGTATCAGCAATCACCAAAAATTATTTATTTTTTTTTACATTAAAAATAGTGAACTTTTCCAATGATTTATCCACATGAACTTTTAAATACGTTTCTGCATTATCACGTCAATGTACAGGCTTGTCAATATTAGACTGACTCCGTGTGGTGGCCACAGGGGAAAAGCTGGGCCTGATGAACCTCCAGGGTATAAACTCTCGCGTATGTAATAACGAGGGTAAGTTTCCAGTGGCATTTCTTTTTTGTTACTTGTGACAGCAACACGTGAAAGTGCTGCTGCCCGTCTTGCTGGTGTGGTCCTGGGTGTCTTCAGTCTCTTGACACACTTTTCTTCTCCTTTTGCTGCACACGCCCCATTCCGGGTTGCAGGTGGATGCTGCGGGGAAGAATCAAATCCATTTTTCTTACCATTAGCAATGTTTATGGGGGAATTTTAGAAGCACTTTGTGTTGGTTAACTTCCCTCTCACAGATCTCAGTGACAGAAGAATGAGGCCAAAATGAGTCCTTCACAAAATTCCTTATCTAATTTAGTATACATATGCGTTATTTCTCCATGTGAGCACTAACTCGTAAAGTTAGGTGTTAAATAGCAGAATAAAATATTAAAACAGAATTCAAATATATCTGTAAAAAAACATCCAGGGAAATGGATTCAGAGAAATTTTGGAATTATTCTGTCTCCACTGCTTTAAGTTTTCTTTCTGGACCTTTATTAGAAACCAAATACATATGCAGGACATGTAAAAATAGAACCAGGAGAAAAAAAAAAAACTAACAAAACAACATGTTCTTTTATGTACTCTGAGTATCAGTTCAGCTCATGATTTCTGCCATTTTGTTTGATTACTGAGATGGAAAATATCTGCTGCCCAGTCTCCTCAGAGGTGCTGTGTCTGGTAAGCTCGCTTTAACAGCCTCCTGAACTGCCATGTAGGGCTTGTGACTGACCTAATGATTCATTCCTGAAAAAAGCTACCTTCATCAGTTTTGGACTCGGTTTCCTCCATGGTTTTCGAAAGGGGCTTGGCTTTGCCTTCCGGTGGAAACAGTATCTCTTGTAATTAAATTATATTTTTTAAAGACAGAAAGGGGGTACTTTATACCCATGACAGCCTTGCTCCAGAGGGCTAGAAAAAAACCCAATTCCTTCTTTTAGTTCCTAAAGTTTTGTGTTTTTTTTTCCTCTCGTCCTCTTTTTGTAAAAGTCCTGCCTATGCAGGTCTTCACTTACTGGTCCAGAACGGTTCTTTTCCAGAAAGGAGCAATAGCTCCAAGATGGGTTTTGTTTCCTTTGAACAGCAGGTCACCCTTGTAAGCATGGCTTTTGTGTTATCAAATTAATTTAAAATATTCAGGTGGGTCTACATACCAAGTTTCAGAGAGATAACTACTCCAGTATAGTCCAGCGAGTCACTTCTTGCAGCTATTAGAGCTACTTGGCAAGTACGATTTCCCTAACCGATAGATTCATAGGTATTTTATTTTCGGTCTCTTTAGAAACTAAGCTGTGAACTTCAGGAGACAGAGTCTAGTTTGGACTGTACCTAAAAATAAACCTTTAGTCACTGTGGTCTCCCCTAAGAGCAACTATCAAATACTTTCTTACCAACACTATCAGCTGCGGTGCTGGAAAGGACCTCGGAAGGTAGCGTTGCTTGGCTTGAAACAATTCCTCTCCAGCGCTCTTCTAGCATGGGTTATCACGTATACGGCCACAAGAATTAACCTAAGAAACCGAAGTCCTGGAACATTTACCTTCTTGGTGATAACAATGCATACACCACCAGCAGCGTTTCCCCGTTCTTGCTGTTCTGAAATCAGAATTGTGTTAGGCACCAAAAAAAAAAAAAAGACAAACACAAAAAAGAGAGAAGGACCCCCCCGCCTTTTAACTGAATAATGGTTTTGCCTCTTCATCTAAATTCATCATGGCTTTGAGAACTAATATTCCACTTATCTTGTTTGAGTCTTTCTAACTGCAAGTATTAACGTCCTGTTTCACCTAGTACCTTGGTAATCTTGTTCTGGACAAAAATGTCTTCCTATAACAAAGATTGAGGGCCAAGATGTATAAATAATACTTATAACCCTCCACAGGATTTCAAAATGTTCTGAAAGCGTTAACTGAAGTTTTATGTCACCTCTACCAGATACCTTTAAAGGTCCCTTCCAACCCAACACATTCTATGATTCTATAACATTATCCATACCCTAAAAAGGGGCATTCTGAAGCCAAGTCTCTTGCTTTCACATAGAAAGTGTACTCAATAATATAGCCCAAATTTACGTATTCCTAACTCTTGATTTTACTCACGGGGCAACACTTTGGTCACTCATCTCCTTAGCCATAATCATCATCTTGACCCCATTGCTGGCCCTCCTCTGATCTTCCCAACAGGCAACGTCCCCGCTTCAGAGCGATCTCACCTCAACACTTGTCTCAGTAAACGCGTCATGAAACTGGCTGTCAGAGCTTCCCTTTCTAACTCCTCAGACAAGCAACGGCCCTGAAAGGTTCACCACCGCGCTGGCTCTCCCCAGGACAAGCTAACACACGGACTTTCGGCGGCCTTGAACTTCGCCATAGCAGCAGCACCTCTTACATCCCTTTATTGGCGTAAGAGGAGCCTGCCTGGCCTGCTTGCCTCTGCCCTGCCGGACTCGCAACAGTTCCCATTCAGCGCCAATTAGCTGAGGTCCCCGGAATTGTAAAGGGGACAAATTAACCTCACTGTCTACAGTATGTTGTAAACACAACATAAGGATTTTCACTTGCTGCATACTCCAGGAAGGAAAGCACCTGCTTTATTCTGTCCCAGTGACCGAGGCAGGGTAGAAAAATTTGCCATAACCTAGAAACGGGATGCTTTCAACTAACCTACATCATTATGGAAAACACATTTTACCTCCGTCTCGTAAAACCCAACAAACGAACGCTGAGATGAGTCAGGTATCACCAATGATGACCTTTTACTACTCTTTTACTGCACAAACAGCATAAAGACTGAATTCATGGGACTGATTTTGCAGGAAATCATTAACTGGTATTACAGCTTCAGACTAGAACGTGTATTATTCTAGATTTTTTTTAAAAAGCAATATAAAAGGACTCGCAACTTAGAAAAACCCAGTCAACGCAGATGAAAACCTTTGACCTAATCATCTGCAAGTGAAGCTCAAGAGTTAGCTGTTTCACACAGTATTAGATAACAAAAAACATTCTTAAAACACAGACAACATCCTCCCTCATAATAAAGGAATAAAATACTCGTATATGCAACGTTTGCATCACATACAACCAACAGGATTTTTTAGGTATGTCAGAAGTCGGTACACGGACACTGGATTTGTGTACCCGAGCGGGAAGGTGAAGGCGCCCCAGCAGAAGCCAAAGCCTGGGCTCCATTTCCCTCCCCCCAGCTTGCCTTGCCCTGTTCTTGCCTCCCTTCCTTGCCTGAAGGCAAAGTTTCCACAATTTCCCATTAATAACTATCAGGACCAGATACAGGACTCGAGTATGTGACATCTGACATCGTGACTTGGAGAGTCCGAAATTAAGTTTAGGTATTGCCAAGGCAGGCATGAAATTTGAAAGGACTTCTGTACAACCAAGTTTTGACCTTGAACGAGGAAGACTGTTGCCTCGGTCTAAGTAAATAAACATAAAAGAAGTAAATCTCTAAGAGCCCCTCGTCAGGCAAAATTAGATTCCAGTGTAAGTTTTGCCTAAAAATATGACACCATTTCAGTACAACAGAAGTTACCTTGTTCATAGCAATAATAACATTCGGCTTAAAAAGGACCACAGCAACCCACAAGATCGGAAAATCAGCTTGAAATCACACATTTTGAAAGTCACATGCATTCCAATTCTGAGAGAATTTGTTGAAATTACAATAATTATGATTAGCATTTTCACCGAGGCAACAAATGCAGTTAAAGGTATAAAGCTTTCTCAGTCAGATTAACCATCTCACCAGTCACGAACACCCAGCCCCTTCCTTTTCTTTGTACATAAATAAGGGTATTCTACAATTGCGTGGGAGTGACCACTCAATCCCTCGGGGAGCGAGGGAGGAGGGATGCTCTTGCACAATTCTTTGGCAGGAGGAAGCAGCTCAAAAACTCCTCCGTTTCCACTATTCCAAGCCCCCTGCGACTCCCGCCTTCTTAAACCGCATGCTGGAAAACTGGTATCATCGAATCTCACCCGACTGCTGGGACCAGAAGAGTAGACCATGCAACTGGTCTTCTTAAGATGTATTTTTGAAACTCTACTGGTCTTAAGACTTGGGAAGAGATTTCAAGTCAAGCCAAGTCATGGAATGGCGAAGCCCCCAGGCCAGCAGCCCGGCTGTTGGGGCAGAAGCGATTCTGCACCCCCAGGAACTGGAAGCGCTTCAGAAACCACCACCAGCTGGGCGAGGAAAGGGCATACAAGTTTTGAGGAGAGCAGGCTGGGAAAAATCTGGAAAAGAACTTTACTGGCGATTATTTTCTTCATTTGCACACATACAGTTTAACAAAGAAATAAAAAAGGAAAGAAGAAATTGAGACTTCTCTTTAGGAATCCTTGGATTTAAATATATATATATTTATTAAAAAGAGACATTGACTCTATGGCCAAGACATCATGCGTCTCAGAACAGGTTTTTACAGCCATGTTATAAAAACCCCTTAGCAAAGCAGTTATGCACTAGACTTCAAACACATGTACTCCAAGAATGACACTGGTGTGGAGGATCTTGTTTTACATCCATTTATTTTTGTCCCTCAGCAATTATAGCATAGTTTCAATACATTTCTAAAGCTATAGAGAAATACCAGGGCAACTAGAGTACATACAAGCCAAAGTTAAAATGGTAGACAGCTGAATTAAAAAAAAAGAAAAAAGAAAAAAAAAACAAACAAAAAAAAGTACGCATTCAGCAGGAAATCTACTATACTTCATTCAATTTAGGCTTTGTTCTTTAGGGAACAAGGTGCTAACGTGCCATTTTCTCATAAAATGAATCATAATTGCTTCCAAAGAGTTTCTGCTGAAAATTTAGGTGGAAGCAAATAAGTGTAACACTAAACTTTCTCCTATAAACTTAGAAGCAACACTTTCTTGAATCAATTTCCACCCTCCAAATACCACTGCCGCTTTTTCTTGCATGAGCCCACTGTTTTATTAAGGCATAATATGCCCTGAGCAATATGCTGGAAATTAGCCAAAAAAGCCTAACAATTAAAGGCAAGCACCAAGTGATTATTTTTATAGACAAATTTCGAAATCTGTTTTGTAACTCACCTGTACTTGGGAATAGCACTTGAGGAAAAAAAAAGAAAATATTGCTTTTGATTACTTTGAGCAAAATGGCAGTGTTAATTCCCCCTTTCTCCCTCCAGGCTCAAGTTTTCAAGCGAATCGTCTCAGTACCTAAGTAGGACCAGCATACCAAGACGTTAAGTGGGACGTCCGTTCAAGAGCTTAATTTTTAAGCAACTCGGCATGAAAATTTCAGTGCCCCACCCTAAGCGATTCAAATTAAATCTTATTTTCCTCAAGAGGCAAGACTCATATACGCTGGATACCTCTGGTCTTAAAAGCAAGATGGAGCCTGGACAAGAGAACCATACACTGTACACGCTCAGACTGCCTTCCAGTCTTCTTTTTAGAGCCAGAAAAAGCCTACAAATGACCTGCCCAATTTCTCTAACAGATGCACAGTTATTACAGAGTCCAGGACCTAGGAAGGTAGTTTTCAAAGCTAGTGCTAACAGCACACATGACTTTCTCTATACAAGTTTAGGCAATACTGGCTAGTCCCTTTAAGCTACCAGAGTATCCATAAAAGAAAGACAACCAAATTATACATTTTATTCACATTTATTTTTCGCTTTTAGTGTGCTCACAGAAAATTAGAACACCTTAAGCAGGAGTTTAATAGCAATTTTTGTAAGCAAAGTTACATTCCATCTCTAAGTCAAATTGGTCAAAGCTTCTCCAGTATTTACAAAAAACATGATAGACAAGATGCTACACAAAAAAAAACATTGCATCTGAAGAGTTTTCCTTTATTTTCAAAGACAACTGGAAAAGAAAGCATTGTCTGCTGTAATCAAAAACATACCACAGTATAAACAGTAACCATTCCACTTATCACAGCTTGGTTGAGTTTAAAATTTGTGTTTAAAAGGTCCAAGATGACTGCAGTTTTACAAAAAATGGGCAGGGTGGAAAGAGTTGCAAACTTCATGTGCTTCTGGATATCAAGATTTGTTTTTGTTTTTTTTTTTTTTATACAATAGTCACAGTTAAAAACACCCTGCTGGTAATACATAATTACACTTTATTAAGGTCATAAACCAGCAATAAACAATAAAGCCTATACAACTTGTATTTCTACTTAATCACTGACTGATACAGCTAACATGAGATAAGTGAAAAGTTCCTATGGTTTAAATGAATTCCTAAGACTATGATCTCTTTATCTGGGTATTGATTTTTATTTTTATTTTTTTTTCCTTTTTCCTTTCCTTCTTAATCAAGACTTGTAGTGTTGTAAACCTTATAGAACATCTGCCTCACAAAATACATCGTAATAACTTTCTTTTAAAAAAAAGACTAACCCCTTACATCATTTTCTGGCGGGGAGTGCTCCCGGGCAAGGGCTGCGCGCCCCGGGGTTCCCCACTGCGGCCCCTGTCACTTCATTTGATATCCCTTATTGACCCACCCATCTCCTTCATATTATGGGCATGTCCATAGACCGATCGGGAAAAGTTTTATAATATGAAGAGTTGCAAAGTATGAAAAAAAAAAAAAAATCTGAAAAAATAATAAAAAAAGAAACCGAAAAAAACCCGAACCAACCAAAACAAAACATTAATACTGATGAAAAAAAAAAAAACAAAGGGAAAAAAAAAGACCAAAATATAGAGGGTGGGAGAGGAGGGCGGAGGGGGTCCCCCCTCCGCCCGTTGGAATGGCGGCAACACACAACGATTTGAGATGGGAGCTTTGAGGAGGGGGTTTGAGGGAGGGAGGAGGGGGCGGGGGGGAGAGAAAAAAAAAAAAAAAAAAAGAAACAAGAGACATCTTTTAAATCAATCCCTGGTTGTAGACAAGTTCTCCGAGACCAGTACCTGGCACCACTCCAACAAACAAACAGGGGGGGAAGAAAAAAGTCCGTCGGCGAGGGGCGAGCGGCGGCGGCGCTTACTCCGCCGACTCGGCGGCGGGTCCCTCCGGGCTGCTCTCGGAGGGGGGCTCCGGCCGCCCCGCCGCCGCCTCCTCCGCGGGGGCCGCCTCCTGCTCTCCGCTGCCCGCCTCGCTCGTAGCGGCGCCGGCCGCCGCCTCCTCCGCCTTCGCCTTCCCCTCCGCTGCCGCCTGCTGCTGCTGCGGCTGCTGCTCCTCAGCCGCCGCCGGGGCCTCTTCTCCCGCCGCCTTCTCGGGGGCGGCCTCGTCCGATTTGGCCTCCTGCGAGTCCCCCGCCTCCTCCTTCGCCGCCTCGGCGCTGCCGGCGGCGGCCGCGCAGGCCTCCTCGGCGGCGGCCTTACCCTCCTCGCTGCCCGCCGCCTCGGGGGCCGCCGCCGCCGCCTCCTCCTTCCCGCCCTCCGCCGCCGCGGCGGCGCCGCCCTCGCTCTCGGCCCCCTCGCCGGCCTCCTTCTTGTTCTTCTTGAAGGAGAAGCCGCTGAGCTTAAAGGACTTCTTGAAGGAAAAGCGCTTCTTTTTTTTTTTCGGGGTCTCGCTGCTGGACGAGGGGGTCGCGCCCTCCTCAGTCTTGGGGGAGGCCTCGCCCTCCGCCGGGGAGGCCGGCTCGGTGCTCTCCGCCTCGGCCGCCTCCTTCTCGGAGGCGGGCTCCGACGAGGCCGCCTCCTCCTTGCCCGTCTCCTCGGCGGGCGCGCTGCCGTTGGCCTGCACCTCCTCCTTGCCCGCCTCCGCCGCCGCGGGGGAGGCGTCGCCGTTCACCTTCACGTGGCCGTTCTCCTGCAAGACAGCGACGGGCGTTACCGGCGGTCACCGAGGAGGGTGGTGGTTGGGGGACACACACGGGCCGCCGCCGCCCTCCCCGCCCCGGCGGCCTTTCCTCGCCCGTTCTTTGCCTCCGCGGTTGAAACCCCCCGGGCCCTGCGCCGCCCGGGACGGGCTGGGGCAGGCGGCGGCCGCCAGAGGGCGCCGCGGTTCCACGCAGCGGCGGCAGCGCCGCGCAACGCGCCTCCCCCCCCGCCCCCGGCGCGCCCCGTCCAGCCGCGGCGGCGGCGCGGGGCGGGGATGGCGAACAAAGCTGGCCCGGCCCCGGCCCCCCGCCCGCCGCTGCCCCTCTCCGCCCGGGCGGTGCGGCGAGCCGCCCCCCCCCCAGTTCGTCCACACACACACACACCGCGCCGCATTTGCATCTTTCAGGCGCCCGGAGCGCGGCTGGCTGCCCCGGGCGGCAGCTGCGGGGGCGGCGGGGGGTGCCCGGGGCAGCGGGGGCAGGGCCAGGCCGGCAGCGGGGGCACACGCGTGTGTGGGGGGTGTGGGGTGACAGAAAGCCCCACAGGCTGCCCGACCCCCCGGCGGAGATGGGGCGGGCGGCGCAGCTCCTGCCCTCCCCCTCCCCTCCGCGCTACCGCCCCGGGGGGCTGCCCGCCGCCGAGCCCGGAGCCCCCCAGCCTCGGCGGCTCCGGCCCCCGGTAGGACACGGCCCTCCTGCCGCCGCCGGGAGAGGCGTTTGGCGCTAGTCACCGAGCGTCGTCGGGAGAAGGAGGTTAAGGCGGGCAGAAAAGCCAAGCGGTGTAAGATCCGTTCCGTTTACGAGCCATTGGGACGCCTCACCGTAACACACGAGGGATTTATTAAAAAAAAATAATAAAATAAAATTAAAAAAAGGGAAAAAATGAAAAGGAAAAAAAAAAATGTGCCCCCCTCCCCCCCACACACGCAGGAAAGATAAAGGAACGAATCGTTCAAAGCCGACCCCGTTTTAAAAAAAAAATAAAGTAAGAAATTATTCCTTTGCCTCGAGTTGCAAAGATAAAAGGATCGACCGTATTCTCCATTGAATGTGCCACTGGGGCATCAAAGGAAGAAGAATTAAACAGGATGCGAAAGAGAGTCCGTCGAAGTTGGCTTAAAAAAAGGAGTAGGTTTAATATTTTTTTTCAGTTTTTTTTTTTTTATTTACCTGTCCATTCGCCTTGGACGGAGATGCGGCCACTGCTTCCCCAGGTTTCTCGGCGGCGGCTTCGCCCTTTGCAGCGGTCTTGGAGAACTGGGCACCCATGCTGTCTTATTCAACAAAGAAACTCAACAGATCCAAAAGGAGGGGAAACAAAGAGCGTTGGGTTGGTATAAATACTGGGCGACCAGCAGCAGCAGCAACACACACACACACCAGAGGGGAAAAAAAAGGAGAAGAGAGAACAGAACCGATTATAATGCACTCCTTTTAAAAAATTTAAAGTTGAAGAGATCAAAAAGCAGCAGCACAGGAGGGAGGGGGGAAAAAAAGGGAGGAAAAAGTCGAGCAAAAAAAAAAAAAAAAGGAGCCCAAGTTTAGTAAAAAGAAGTAATAAAAAATCCCAGATTTGTAGCCGTACTGTAGACAAGGAGAAAATGGAGAAATCTCCCTGGTTGCTAATAAGATGCGGAGTCCAACGCCCAAGTGCACAGATGAATGGGCTTCCCGAGCGGTGACGGCAGCCCTCCGCCCGGCGCCGGCCAATCGCCGCCGCGGCACACAAAGGGGGGCGGGGCCTGGCCGCCCGGCGAACAATGGAGCCGCGATGGCAGCGGTTTGAAATCAGCCCCCGGCCGATAATGAATGTGCCGCTCCGGCGCGGCGCGGGCGGGCGCGCCGAGCCCCGCGCCGGAGAGCGAACAAAACACCCCGATAAAAGCGGAGCGGGCGGGCGGGGACAATGGTGCGAGGGGCGTGCGGGCAAGTGCGGGAGGGCGAGTGCGAGCCTGAGTGTGAGTGTGAGTCCGGCCCGGCCCCGCCGCCCGCCCCCGCCCGCTGCCGCCGTGAGAGAGCAACAGATAGTGAGTGTGTGTGTGTGTGTGTGTGAGCCCGGGGCGGGGGGAGAGGGAAGGAGGGGATTTGCTGCCTCCTTTTTCTTCTTTTCCTACCCCTTTCTTTTTTTTTTTTCTTTTTTTTTTCCTTCTTCTTTTCTTCCCCGGGTTTAATTGGTCGCGATTGTTAAATCGCCCCCAATTTGGAAGGTATTTGAACCACGTAGATCGGGTTTCGCCAAACGAGATCACGAGTCGAAATTAGTAGGTCTGTAGGCCAGATGTTGCAAACGCTAAAGCAGCGGCGGCAGGAGCCGCTGCCGAAGCAGAAACGGACCCCTCCCCCACGGCGATATGGGCTTGGAATAAAATATTTTGTGATTAGCCTACGGCTCTAATTAAATTCTGCTGTCTGATTATTCTTGATTTGTGTTTTTAAAGTATTTTCTGAGGCGGTGACCCATTTCAAGATTACATTTCCACGCGCTCAAGCGGTGGGCGAAGCGGCATTATCGGGGAAACAGTTGCGCTTTCCCAAACCCCAGCCCCGAACGTGTATTTACGTTGAATTTAAACCCTCGAATAAGATGTAACCCGAAACTAATGCACGCGAATTAACGGTGATCTCCAGCGCTTAGCAGCCATGGGGTGGGTGCGATATCACGGATCCGACTGATTTCCCTTCCCGTGGGAGGGGGTGGCGTGTGCGGGGAACCGGCCGGCTCCCCCCGCCGTGCGATGCGGGAAAGGCTGGCCCAGGCCCCCCCCCAACCCCCCCTTCCGACACCACCACCCCCTTTTATGGAGCAGAAACCAGCGTCAGAACGCTCGTTTCCCAAACTCGGGTAATCTCCTCCAAACGCCTCTTGTTTATAAACAAGGATGTTAAAATGATTCCGATAAGGACGGGCTGCCGAGCGGGGAGGCTCGGCCCAGCCGCCCACCCGTCCCCCCCCCTCCCCGCGGATTACCCGGCGGGGGGGGGGAGCTGTCGGGGCCGGTGGGCTTTGTGCGTCCGCCGCCGCCTTTCGGTAACCCCGGCGAGGGCAGCCGGTTATTTTCAACCGCACAAGGGAATATTTCGTTCCTTGAGGGCAAAAAGGGACATTTGGTTGGGGTTTTTTTTGGAGGGGGCGGAGGAGGGGGATGGAACCTCTCCCTCCCCCCCCCGCCGCCGAGAGCCGCCGCTGCCCGCCGCTCCCTTTGTCTCGGTCGCCGCCGCCCGCCCCGCCGAGCCCGGCCGCAGCGGCCTCCCGTTCCCCCCTATACACCCCCGACCGGCGCACCCCGCACCGGCAGCACCCGCACCCCCGGGGGCGGCCGCTGGCCCCGCCGGGGTGAACGCCCACGCCGGGGCGGGGGTACCGGCGGGGCGGGGGTACCGGCGGGGCCGCCGCCGCGCCCCGGGGCTCCCTCGGCGGGGCCGCGCCGCCGGGAGGTTTCCCTGGCGACGGCCGGGGGGCGGCGGGGGCTCCGTGGCAGGGGTGGCTCTGCCCGCCCCGGCATCACCTGCGGCCGCCGGCCCCGCCGCGGCGGGGCTGGGCTGGGCTCGGTGGGGACGGGGACGGGGGCGACGCGGCGCCTGCCGGGGGCGGCGGTGGCGGGAGCAGCGCTCCGGGGGTCCCCGTCCTGCCGCCCTCCCCGGGGGTGCGTGGGGGAGAGGCGGAGGGCACCGGTGGCAGAAGGGGATGGAGAGAGCCGCGGAGGGCTCACCTGGCGGCGGGACGGCGGCGCGACCGTGGGGCACGGACAGACGGACAGCTTCCTTCTTCGTGATCTTCCTCCGCTTCCCAAGGGGACTCCACGCGTAGCGCTTTCTCTCCTTCTTTTAATCTGGATACGAAGCAGATTGTGAATTTGTTCTTGCTGTTTTGAGGTTTTCTTTTGTTGTTGTTGTTTGTTTGTTTGTTTTATACACCGGTGGGTATAAATCGCCAGAGAACACCTGCTGGAAGACCATGACAGGACTTCACAATCAGTATCAAAAGTCGTCTGTCCACCTTGCCACGGGTATATGCAGTGTCACCTGCATGGGCATAGGCACTTCTACTTTTCCACCGTAGCTACATGTGAATTGCAGAGTAGTGTCACTGGAAAAATTCACAGAGGGACTGTTGTGGGAGTTTTGACGGCGTATGCTTTGCATTATGCTTTTGATATGTTTTTCGACCATTTCAGTGTTTTACGACTTCAAAAGAAAGAAATAACTGGTGTTATTCTAGGTGTTTAGTTCCACAAGTTCTTCTGTAAAGGCTCTGGACAAGCAGGAAATCGGGAATATACGTACACTCCCTGTGTCAATTCCAGTGCCCTACAACCTGGACAGCTATCTTTGCTTTCTAACCCAAACCCTTGAACGTGAGGTGCAAATACAAGATTTAACCCCTTGTCTGACCTTTTGAGCCCACCAGTTACCAGGCTGCTCCTTGTCACACCACACCTTTAAGCGCCAAGCAAACAGATACGCTGGAGGGGAGATTCCTCATTCTTAAACTTGCACTTTACTCAAGTTCCTGATCTTTTCATCTCCTTCCAAGGGGGGAGAAAAGAAAGAAAAGAGAAAAAAAAAAAAAAAGAAACCCAAAACAATCCCTCATTGGTGTTTTGCAGTGGGACTAATGAGATATGAATGTGAAAATACCAATTTTCTACAGTGCCTTCCACACAAAAAGTTGTTGCAGTATTTCTTTGGTGGGAAGGTGTAAAGGTGCTTGTATATCGGCTGTTGGAGATTCAATGTCTGAAAAAAAGTGGTACCATTGTTAAGCGTATTTGTGGTAGGGCTTTTACCACAATAGCTGTGTCAGCAAAAAATCATATCCCCCCCATGTGGCACGGGTGACGATATTTCTAAGAACACAACAGCCATGACTGAGAGACAGCTCTGAGAAGCCCGAAAATGAACAAGAAGAGACAGGGCTGGGGAGCTCTTCTCAGGGGGGTGGCAGGATTCGCCACCAAAGGTTAAGGGTCCCGTCACAGCCCATTTCCTGATTTCTAATTGCATGTTGCACCGCCAAGATGAAGCTGTCTTTTCTACAGTGCTTCCACAATATGATTCCTCTCAGCACATATTGCCTGAGATTTATTTTCATCCTCCACCTTTTGGGAAGGGGGAAGGCTGAGGTGTGGACTGATGAGATGGTTTGTACGGTGCTGCCTAGCAAATCAGCGCCACGGCTGATTGCTACTGATGCTTGGCCGTGACTTCATGATCATTAACACTGAATCCGTGCCTTGCAGCTACGACTTTGATCGGGCATAATCACAAACCTTTCTGTCAAGCTTGCCAGGTATAAGCATGGCATATAGTGCATACGTCGACTTCATGCAGAGCTTCTGTGGGGAGGCTGGAGAAAAAGCCGTTAGCTTTCAGCCCAAGAGCAGCTGAGGCAAAGTTGCCCCTGCAAAGTGTTCGGCCACATTTGGAACAGCAGCTGAATGCGGTGCCATGCTCTGGGTTATGTGGCAATGGAAATCTTGACCTTACAGCAGGTCCTCCGAACCTACTATTTGCCACCCTGTGAAAGTATGGCTTCTGACCCCAGTAACCACTGCCCAACCTCCCATCTCACTAATAGCCATCTTTTATTTTTTTTTTCTTAATACTGTATATACATTCCTTTTCATCCATTCCTGCAAGGCAGGTAAATGAAATGTTACTTTCACTTGACAATTCAGGAAAAGGAGAAAGCGGCTAAATAACAGCTCCCTGCTGATATGGCAGCTGATCTCTGGATTCCCAGGAAAACCCATCAGTGACGTTCACCCTCAGCTAAGGTAAAAGCAGAATAACTCCTGTTAAATTTTGAAACTTTTAAAAACATGTCCTAACTTGCCACGTTAGATGGGACACAAATGTATTTTAACACGTTTGCTGGCAAATGCACTAAAATGCAACACACCCTGTCAACACTGAGAATTTGAAAACATGTTAATTAAAAGTTTTCACTGACACTTTTTTTTTTTTTTTAAGTGCACCTTTATCCTCGCCCAGACAAGCCTTTAAAGAAAGTGAACCTAAGAGCGGTTTTGGGAGCTGGAATCCAGTGTTTACAGAAATCCTGAAACAACATGTGCTTTCTGGTGTTCCTGTTGTGCCTCTCCCCTGGGCTATCCGAGCTCTGGGGAGGCACTGGGAAGCCTCCTTGTGTCCTGAGGTGCACGGAGACCTTTCCTCTGTGCAGGGAGGGCAGCAAGCAAAACAACAAAAAAATTGATAAAGTTTACACCAAGAGATAATGTTCCCTATTTGACAATCTACCCCAAAGCCCTTTCTTCTCCTGTCCTTGTCATTATGGAGAAACAGTGTAAGTTATGCATAGGAAAGAAAACATTGTGCTTTCCCAGGAAGTGTCAGGCTGGGACAGTGAAAGAATTTCATTCTTGTTTTAATTTGTATACACTTCATGACATGATAACGAAAGAACAGGACAGTATGATCTCAATAACATTAAACGTTTCAAGTTCTAAAACTAAATTCAGATTTGTGGAATAGTTGCATCTTTTCCTGTTTCCGAGAAATGAGTATTTCGTGATGTGCTAACCAGTGCTGAGATTTCTTACTGACACATCACTTCAGTTTCTTCAAGCTTCACTCCAGTTTGGTGCAATGCTATCGAAAGCTTTTAACCTTTATGCCACTCACAACCATTACAAGCCCTTTACTAATATTTGCAAAGCTTTTATTAACCGAATACATTCAACAATGTTTGTTAAATAGGATCCAGACTGTTTGAATGTCCGGTGTGCTAGGAAACTGAAAACTTAACAGAGCTTATATATTTTAAAAGTATCACACAGTTTGTCTTTCTCATATCTAATAAAAAATATATATCTGTTAACCAACTGGATAACCAGCCTGCAGTAATGAGCCTGGTTACTTCTGGGAAAAAAACAAAAAGGACCTACAAACTAAAATCAACAATAAGAGAAACTGACAACAAACCCAACCCAAACCAAACAAAAATTCCTTAGATCATACAAAAGCAAAAACAATCCAGTAAAACTCAAGCCCCTCCCTTAAGAGCAATCACAGCAAGAAACAACAACATACAGGGAAGGTGCCAATGTACCACTGAACGACTGGTACCTGCTAAAGAGAAAGAACCACCTTGCAGCAGCAAAAGATGGGCATTGGGCATGAAGCAGCCCATGGACAAACAAGTGGAGCGGGTAACCCTGCAGCAGGGAGTTGCAAACGTTTTGCACCCGTCAGTTCTAGGGATAAATGCTTCTCCAACTGTAGTTCACCAACAGTTTTACGCAGGCTCAGTCAATGCAGCAGCAGTCCTTTGCTCCCTTCGTTCCTGTGCTCTGGCCCTACAGCTCCACTCGCTCCATTGTGCGTGCCCTGGCTTTCCTCTGACCTCACGATAAGCCATTTTCGAGAGTTAAATCAGCAGAAAACTATTCTCCCTCCCTTTCCCCCACCCCTCCCCTTTTTGAAGGGGGGAAGGGTAGTTTCCTGCCGGTTTGGCTTCTGTAACTCTCGGTGTGGCCCGACAAGTAGCAGCGATGACAAGCAGGTGATAACCTGATTTGGCATAAAGCTAAGCTCTAGTTCCAATGTCGTTTGCTTCAGCAGCACCGCTGCCTCACACGATCCCCCTTCTCCGCAGCTTCTGCTCATTCCCATTTTCACGCTCCTCCTTCAGTTCGGCTGGGAGGAGTGATCTGAGTAAAAAATGCCTGATAACCAGGTATTCATTACAATGGCACTGACAGGTGATACCAAGTTTTTTTGAAAGACCACATGTGCTTTAATGACGCTGATGGCTACAGCAGTTTTGATGAACAAGCCATCCCGGCTTTTATGAATTCCAGCTAGATTTTGGGGGAAGGACGGGACATGACTTTAAGAGTGGAACCACGCACAATTATGCGGAAAAGTGTCACAAGGTGTGAAATGAAACTGATGGCCCCAGCTAAACGGGAAGCCGTCTAAAATAGGAAATAGGAAGCATTTGTTCTTGATTCAGAGACTTGGATTCCTCGTATTTAGTTGCAGTGAATTGAAACTGATTCAGGGCTAAATCAAGCAAGGGCTTGGGGTTGCAGAATTAATAACCTCCACGTCAAGTGCTTAGCCTCTCCGTAGGGCTCAGGCTGCGGGGAGAAAGCCAAGTGCCAAAGCCTGTAATTTGCCCAGCTGGCAGGTAGAGGCTGGTACCCCGAGCCTGGTTTTATGATTCTCACTGCCTGAACAAATACACTGTAGCCACAAGGTGCAAAAGACTAAGCCAGTAGAAGTTGTAGTTAATATTATTATTGCTATTAGCATTATACTCAGCTCAGGAAGACTGTTTGCTTCAGGTAGTGTGGTTGTATTGCAGTCAACATGGCAGAAATGTGTGTGTCCTGTACTGCCCGGTGTCCTAACAGAGCACAGATTTGGTATCAGTGGTCATATAATCCTCAGCTACACAGAAATACATCCAAAATATGAAGCATTTGTGTCTGTCTCAGAGACTTGGATTCCTCATATTTGGTTGGAGAGAAGTATATCCCTTCACTCAGGAGCCAGCACTCTGACCTCTTTCCTGCCGTGAGGTGCTTTAGCCCCTTTGAAAGCTTAAGAGGCAGTCCCCTTTCATCCCGCAGCTCAGTGCTGGGGCTCAGGAAACATGGGTTTAATTCCCAACTAAGAAAATTTGAATCCTTTCATTTACCTCCCCCTGCTTTTCCCATGAAGTTCTAGGGTGAGGGAGTGTGAGCACAAGTGTTTCCATTTTCTTTTGCTGAAGCTGCGCAGCAAACGAATTAAGAGTAACTCTTTGGCATGGAGAATTACATAGTAATTGCTCCAAAAATCCAGCATGTTTCTGCAGTCTCGTAGTTCAGCGTGCTTGCCTGGGAGTGGGAGACAGCTTGCCTCGGGTCCTTGCTCCACTGAAAATGCTGCTGTTTTCTAGTTTCTAGCTCTTGGAGCACCCAGAATCCAGGGTTAGCAGTCTGGCCCCGTGACTACAATACACAGCTGTGATCCCCTTTTATCTCATTCTTCAGTCCTCAAATAATCATTTCTTTGCAAAGTGGAACAAACTGAGCAGAGATAGCTGGTACACCCTGGCACCATCGTGCTTCCAGCTAGGCGGGTCAGCTGCACAGCTTGCACCAGGGGTACGAGAAGACTGCACGCCATGGCCCCCTCCTTCAGGTGACAGGTCCTTCTTCACATGCAAGGTAGGTCAATGCCCATGTAAGCATCAATTGCGCTGGACATCACACACACAGAGACCTCTTCCGTCTCTCTCCAGGGAAGGTCCTCGGGCAGCTGCTTCTGAAGCGCTTTGGAGACACGACGACTGAGGTGGGACACAGTCCATTGATTGGGCACCTCTGGTGGCACTTCTAGCCTCTTCTCTCTCCCGGCATTTTGAAAAGCAGTGACAGATCACACCTTCACGCTGGAGTTCCTGGGTCCAGTCTGATGGATTCAGCAACTGAGTGATGGTTTTTAATTCTCATTTTGGGTTTGGATGACCAAAATGCACATATGACCTTCTTTAGATTTAGCTGCAGTTTATAACCCCTCAACAGAGAGACAGGTTCATTGACGCTTGACTTTCCACCTTTTTTTTTTTTCTTTTCATTGGTATAGTGAAAGAATGAATCAGACTATTCAGAATATCATTCCAGTGTTATATACCCAACACAATTTTATTTTGGTTCGATATGTTTTTTGCCTTTTAGCACCTTGTTTTTCATAGTAACCTGATGCAAAAGGATTAAGTTCATACATACACAGTTCTACAAAACCCTAGAAAAGTCCACCTTACTTATACAGTGAGGCCAGTTGTCATTAAGAGTATGGATATGTAGGACAAAAGCCACCAATTTAAGTTTAATAGGTAACCAAAATTACTGTCAGCACATTGAGGGGGTTGATCTAACCTCTTAGTCTAAGAAACTGGTAATGAGGTCTTTTTTTTTTTTAACAGTGGTTTTAGAAATTTGCTGTATAAATATCCCGCCAGCCATGTACTGATTTTTGAATATGTAGCCGCTGGGACAACTGAGAGGTCATTTTTGTAGCCAATATTGCAAGAAACGGCAGCTATGAAGCTCAAAGGGTGCAGGCTGCAGGCCAGTAAATTAAAGGTTGTTAAAAGAAGTGGGTGGGCAATTACAAATTTAGCTGTTTGATTTAGAATGGCACATATGCGTAATGCAAAAGACAGGAGGGGTTATTGGTGAAATAACTAGTTTAAAACGGGAATATTTGTGTCCATATTCCTGCCCTGTGGCAGACTGTCTATGTGATTGGGGTAACTCTCTGTAGGTATATCTGCTCTGCAGACCAGGGTGCTGGGCTGGAGCACTAGCTGTAACACATCTTGTTGTGGATATTGGAAGCAGACATGGAGGTAAGCACAGATGAAGTGACTCCACATCTTGGTGAAGAAAATTTTTCTGCCTTGAACTCTCCATATCTGTGTTGCCAAACACGCCTTGTACCCAAGCTGCTATCAAGCCACTGTCAAGTAAAGGCAGCAGGAGGGCTGCATGGATGAACAAGAAGCTACTGACTAAACTCAAACATAAAAAAGGAGCACACAAGAGGTAGAAACAGGTAACCCAAGAACAATATAGACACAGTGTGCAGGGATGGGGTTAGGAAAGCCAAAGCCCACCTGGAGTTGAGTCTGGTGAGGGATGAGAAGGGCTTCTGCATGTACATCAGCAGCAAAAGCAAGACTAGGGAAAATGTAGGCCCGCTGGTGAATGGGGCAGGGGCCCTGGTGACAAAGGATATAGAAGCAGCCAATCTACTGAATACCTTCTTCACCTCACTCTTTGCTGGTAAGACAGACAAGCCTTCAGGAACACCAGGCCTCTGAGACCAAAGGGTAAGTCTGGAGCAAGGAAGACTCACCCTTGGTGGAGGAGAACCCTGTTGAAAGGAACATTTAAACAAACTCAATATATACAAGCCCATGGGATCTGATGTGATGTACCCACAAGAGGTGAGATAGCTGCCTGATGTCACTGCAAGGATATGGTTGAAAGGCTGTGGTGATCAGGGCAGGATCCTGAGGACCGTAAGGAGGCAAATATCACTCCTGTCACCAAGAAGGGCAAGAAGAAGGATCTGGTGAACTACAGGCCTGCCAGCGTTCCCTCAGTTGCCGAAGGGAGGCTGTGGACTCTCCATCCTTGGAGATCTTCAGAAGTCACCTAAACACAGTCCCGAGCAACCGGCTCTAGGTGACCCTGCTTGAGAAGAAGGCTTGGACCAAATGGTCCCCAGAGGGGCCTTCCCGCCATAGCCATTCTGCGATCCTGTGTGATTTGATGTGTGATATTGTTATTAGTGCTGCCTCAGCTATGCCCGTACTCACTTCAGTTTCAAGATGTTGCATTTCTGTGGCCTTGTCCTTCAGTTAAATGGTTATCGGAACACGGATATTAATGTACTCTCTTATGTGCCTTGGAAGAATAAATACGCTAAACATTGTGAGGTGCTTTCGGTGAATGGGGCATACAAATGTCTTCTGTACGCATTTATAGGAAAGAGAAACTTTAGAGTCTTTTTTCCTCTGTACAGTACAAATTACATTAAAGAGTCAGAAAACAATTCTGTAATAATTTTCTTGAAACTAGGCCCTAGGAAGCTGAGAAAATCATATGTTTAATGTGAACCCCTGCCTTTATAAGTTCCCATGCCTTCTATGATACAATGTTGGAGTCTATACAGAGCAGATGAAGTCGTGTCATAGTAATTTTTGTTTGTTCCTTTTAAATAATACCTTCTCACACTTTAGGAAGGTCTCCCATTTCCCCCCAGGCAGCTATAAAAGGCTGGCTTCAGTCTGTTTAGGCTCAAGCCACGCACGCCGCCTCTTTTATTGACAAAAGCAGATGGCGATTTCCCCTACAATCCGTTTCCTTTCCACTGGCTGGCATGTGAAACACGGAGAGCATACTGGAGGACACGCTGTCATACCACGCCAGCCTCAGAGTGCTCCCCTCGCAGGGGAGAGCCCAGGACCTGCCTGCTCATGAGGCATCTGAATTACTGGAAACTATTTCACATTTGGCTTCGAGCTATTTTGACAATCTTCAGCTGTATCCTTTATTTCTTCCTTCTTAGCATGTAAATGTCCTTTTTATAGCAGCTATTCTTACAGAATTTATAGTTCTCTTTTCTTAAAGCTTCTCATTCCCACTTCCTCATTTTTATTTAAGTCAGTCCCTTTTCATCTCCTGGGCATACCATGCCACGCAAAATGCATATATTCAAGTGGTGAAATCTTGTGTCTTCCACAAATTATCTCACGATGCTGGCCTCTATTATCCCGTTTTTAATCTTCAAAGTGGCAATTATGTCCTTTTTGCTATACTGCTTCTCATGCTTATGAGGAGCTCCGCAAAATGTGTTATTATCTTCCTTCGTATGCTTCCTTAAAAGCCTCCTTTGCTATTACACCTACCAGCGCAGAGCAATGACTGGTTACTTCATTGATTTCCGTTTTTTTTTCCCCCCCCCTTGGATTTATTGTTAGTTATTTGGAGTCTGAAATCTCTGTGGGATCAGGCCTATCTTCGTGAGCTGACATTGCCTTATCAGTTAGCACAAGGACAGAAAAAGTGCAAATTTAAGCCGCTGAGGTGCTTTAATCTCGGCAGTCCCTGAGCAGAGTTCCCCTTTCTGCACCTTAGTCAGCATTGCCAGTGAGGATGGGCAGCTCGCTCAGTGTGTGGGCATTAAGCCTGTAAAGAGCTTTGAGCAACAACTGGTTTGACACAGCACATGCAAGGAACAATTTATCTTTCGTTCTTAGACACCACCCCCCCCTACATCATGGGCACTTTAATTTCCTTTTCTTTACCTCTCTCAGGATTTTTAGATCGCTTTTCACACGGCTATGTTCAGCGCTATTTCTTTCAGAACCATTTCCATTTAAATTTTTCATTCACATACAAAGAAAAATTTCTGAAATGGACTGATCTTACTTGTTTAAATGCTTATAAGCGTAATATTGCATTCACATTACTAAAAAATACTGAAATGTTTTTCTTTAAATATGAATTTTATGAAACATTTATAATCATGGGAAATTTTTGTATTCTTAAGCGTTGTGAAGCTTGTGTATACAATAGCGTTTGAGATGCAGCCATGGGAGCAGCAAGCATGAAGCACCTCCGCCCTAGTCAGGGCAGGAAAAATTCAAGCCGAAAATGATGGGAAAGGCACAATTATCACTGGATTTGCAATTGGATTTTCAGTGCCCAAAGAAAACAGGTAGCATCCTGCTTTTTGAGACCTTTTCCAGGCTCTGCACATTCGCAGCAAAGTGAAATGCAGTTCTTCGAGCTGCGCCTGGCTTAAGCAGGCAAATTGAGAGCATTCAGTCTCTGAAGTTCATTCTTTATGTAAAACACAATTTGAGTCTTCAATGATATTGATACTAAAAATGTCCCAAGGTACAAGCACATGCTATAGTGCTACCAAACTTTTTGAGCAAGGGGTCAGTGGTTTTCTTGGAAGATTCGGAAGACAGTTTCTTTCTTCTTTATGAGCTCATTACTCCCCAGATAGAGCAGAGACCAGTCCTTGAAAGGCTTTCATCTCACCTCTCGTACCTCACACCTCATTTATAAAGTATTTATAGAGGGCAGGACACAGGGTGACTCCTGTCCTCCTCCCCTCAGGGTGTAGGATCCCATTTCCAGCACAAACCATTCTTCTCCTACTCCCTCCCCACCCTCTTCTTGGGACCTGCAAGTCCACAAGTGACCCTGCACATGCAAAAACTCTACCCTGTCTTGGCACTTGCTTAAGGAGAAAGAGGACCATGGCTGATGGGGGTGAAGAAGGAGCCTGGAGCTGAGGTGGATTTGGATGGACCTGGCCAGTGGAGCAGAGGAGCAGGGCACTCGTATCCCAGACACACAGCCCTGCAGTAATGCCAGCAAGCCGTAATGTCATTGTCCTTTTGGTACCACTGTCAGCAAGCACAACTATCCTGCCCCCTCATCATTGTCCCAGGTAAGGAAGCTTTCCCTGTTCTGTACTGTCAGGTTGGGCTTCGAAGCAGATAATTATATCTCAAAAAGGCATTGTGTAGGATTAGAAGAAGCCAGGCTGTCTGAAAGGTTTCAGAGGGGAGGTTTTGTCACCACAGCACCTGAGGCTGGGAAATTATTGTATTACCTGGCTGTTTCTACACAGAGACACAAATTGCATCTAGCTGCCCAGCCAACAAAAGGGCAAACAGAGGAGGAAGGCTGACCACACCTTTCTCCAAGCTGTGGGTTCCCTTTCTCTTTTTGTGCCAAGACAAGGCAAGAAACATGGTTTATGTTTGCCTGGGTGTTGGTACAGACTAGTGATACAAGGCTGTGGTCTCCAGCTCGTTGCTAGGGATGGAGAACCAACCTGCTCTGTCTTGGGACAGGACATTTCACTCACTCTGTTAGAAATGCACATCTCAAGGGTGGGTTAGGTCCCCCCCCGAGGTGTTTCTAGCAGTACTGTTCAGAAACCCTGGCCAGGAGGACTACAGCTCACTTCCCCAGTGGGTGGCCCTGTGCCCGTGGGTGGCCCTGTGCCCGTGGGTGGGAGAGCGGGGGTTGTCAAGTAAATTATTAGTGGAGTGCAACGTCCCCAAGCCCCAGCGCAAAAAGTGGGCTTCTCACAAGCTGCATCTTTGGATGTATCACAATATAGTGAGTTGCTTCCCTTCTGATACCTCAAAACGAGGTCCAGGGCAAATCACCCTTTCTCTTCCTCAAGCCTTCATGGATGGCCCCACAGAGCTATCACCAAGTTTGACAAGGGAATGAAGAAAATGTGGTGGTTTTATTTTTATATCTATATTTATTTACTTTTTGGTTTGAGTTACATGGAAATCTCTTTATATAAAAATACTTTGCAATGTCATTCGTTTCCTTGGGCGGAATTTGTCTCCAGCTCTGCAGAAATGCTGTACAAATGTGATACTCTCACAGTTGCATTTAAGTAGTAATCAGAGTCTTCAGAAAAGGTAACAAAATATGAACTAATAGAAGCATGCAGACCTGGTATTCCTTAATTTTATTTTTAGTAACTGATGATAGATTGTGGGTTCAATTAGATGCGGAAGAAGTCTTCCAAACACAATGTTTTTTCCCCTTAAGTTTTGTACTTCAAAACCCAAATCTGTATATACCTACAAGTACTTCTGCACACAAACATATCTGTTACGCATTGTCTCACTAACTCTTTCATCATACACAAACCTTTACAAGTATGAAAAACTTACTGCAGTTAAACTGAGATAAGAGCAACTCAAGTTCTGGTTTTAATTCTGCTTTACTCGGCATATATGTTTACATACGTCAACCGTAGATGAGATTTCTGAAAGGTAAAATCAGTATAAATTTTAAGTTTCTCTTACACTTTTTTTGCTAGATCTTAACCACTGAAGCAGCAGATGTATAGGATTAGGAGAAAATGTGAAAGGTAAAGCGTTGCACTACTCAAAACACCAATATATTTGGGTGCTTCTGAAACAGAAAATCAAGCAGTTATTGAAATATTGAAGTTATTGAAAACCTCATAGACGGCTGCACTTGCTGGTTGCACTGTGTTTTTATTAACTCTATTAATGATGTTAGGTAGATACATATTGTTCTCCTTCAAGCAGCTTTCACAGGGTTAGTACCTAAAGTGCTTTGTGTTGTGACAAATTTTAGTGATAATTGATAACAACGAATACATGGAAATTGTAGAAATTTGCTTTTCTGAGAACTGTTTAGTAACCAAGTCCAACAGCCCAGTGGAATATCCACCATCCCCCCGTGTTATTCTCCTTGCCTTGTTGCAAATAGTAATAATAATAATATTAACAACAACAACAACAACAACAATAATAATAATGATGATGATGATGATGATGATAATGTTTATTAGAATAGCAGGGCCAACAAAGTAAAGGCTTTTCAGGGTGCTAGTCAAATGCTGAGCAGTAGATAGCTCCCCCCAAGCCCAAAGTTTACAGTTAGACAAGACAAACACAGGAAGGGGGAAGAGGCCATGGCGGCACAAGCAGAAACAGCCACAAAAGCATTCCCATTTCAGGGGGTGGGAAAGGGGCAGCTTGTCGGGGAGGAGGACACCTCGGGGGAATGGAAGGGCATTGTGAAGCTGGGGAGAAGATAGGCCAGGACCAGAGCAAACCTCCAATCAGCACAGAGCAAAAAAAGTCTTCAGGAAAATGTCCAGCACTTCCCAGTTTGGTTCTTGTTATTCCTGTTAGCTGGCAGCTGCCTTCCTTTTTCTTAGCAGTCCTTCCCCAAAGCCATATGGAAGTAGGATTAAGGTGGGTGGAAAGCACCACCTTTCTCCTCATAACCTCAAAGCCAGGGGATCTCCTCTGAATGGCTCGGGGTCTGGCATTACTGCCACCATCTGTTAATGGCTTCTTTTCTGTATTACGTCCACGGCAGTGTTCAACGGCCTCGGACGAGATGCAGATAAGGTCCACTGCCTGCAAATGTAGTCGGAGGCAGCTGGGAGAGCTTGCTGTATCATACTGGTGGATGGGACAAAGAAAACATCCTTTCTCTCTTTTTGTGCACAGGAAACAAAGGGGTTAAATGATTTCCCTGAGGTCACACAAAATGTCAGCAGAAAGGGGAAAACAAAGCTTACTTTTCCTCAGCCCAGTGCTGCACTTCAAGACTAAAATCCCTGCAGCTCTGGTACAGGCAAAAGGGAAGGTAAGGAAAGAGGAAAAAGGATTAGTGACGGCAGGACATACTGGCTCACAACTGCTCGTACAAAGCATCTTAATCAAAGCTAAGCTTTTACACAGCAGCACTGCAAGTGGTGTGGAATTCACATCAGAAATGAAAATATTGGCAGTAGTCCGGGACTATGTTTTATGTTCTGGTTTTAGGGTCTGTATCACTGTATCTGAGTGCCTTATGCTCATCATTGGATTTTATCCTCACAAAATCATAGTGAGGAAGAAAAGTTTTATCCCCATCTTGGGAAGGCAGAATTTAGGCAGACAACCAATGAAATATGTTATCTTGGGATCCCTAGGAAGACTGAGGCTGGGTTCAGCTGGAGAGCAAAAGCTTTATAAGTTTCAATCGATATTCCTAAATCCCTTAAATCACCTTTTCTAAATTGGATTTTTATGAATCTGAAGTCTGCTGCACAGTCTGTGTTTATATTGCTCTCTGAGAGAGACGTGTGGCTCCTGCTCTCTTGCTGGGTCTTGCTTGCGGAGTTTGTTGGAAGCCTTTTCAACAGAACTCCGAGGAAAGGCGTGGGCCCGCTGCAGGGGTAGGGAGACTGAGGACAGTGAAATTGAAGGAATAATTTAATTTACTCACCAACCTCAGGAGTATTTGGCCATACGAGTAGCCTTGGGAAGCTGCTTGTGTGAGGATCTGGAGGAATGCACATTTGGTACTGACGGAATGAATACTGGGAAAGGAGATCGCAAGAGGCAGCTTCGTAAACTCTTCACTCTGGGCAATGGATCTGATGGGAGGTCGACATGATTCTTCCCAGTAACACCCCTGTAACCCTTTTCTCTTGAGCAATGCCCCAGGCATCATTGTGACGTACTCTCTTTGTGGCTCTAGCAATTGTCCTTGGGAGCCTGTGGATCAAGGGATTGATCTAAAAGTTGGGATCCTGAAATCTCTTCCGCAGTCCTCTCACAGCTCATTTGGAAGAAATTTCAAGCCTCTCCCATAGATTTACCTTGCCATTTGTCCCGAGAAAGGATTTTAGGATGCATTCTCTGTACTGGAACATACTGATTGTTACGTGCTCTTGAGATCTTGTTTATTATTATTGCCTTTTCCTCTCATACTGAGTCACAGAAGAGCTATTCAGTTTGCCCCCCGCCCGCACCCCCCCCCCCACCGTCCCCTTGCCTGGAGAACAAAGCAAATCACTGCATACGGGTCCCGCTGCTTATGAATGCAGTTTTCCCGAGGCCTCAATCAGCACAACATTTCAAGGCTTAGATCTGCATTTCCCAAGTTGGGGCTCAGAACCCCAGACAGAGTCTAATGGTGGTTACTAATGCATCCATTAACCTGAAAGAAATTCACACCCCTTCTGTGTCTATTCTTATATCTAGTTTACAACTGATAGATCTGTGAGCGAGCCTGCAGCTGATACTCGTTTGGGCACTGCAGGCGTAGATGCCATCAGAAATCTGTGATGATCTGGAAAAAGGACAGGATATTGTATGGACATTAAAAAGGCCATTTTTTTGTATTTCCTTACTAATACTTTGAGCACTGTCTGTAGGTCTGAACTTCAGTCATCAATTGCTCGATGACCATGTAGGCAAGTATACATTGTGTTTATTGCCACATTGGAAAGAGCAGCCCATCATGCTAAACACTGCAAATTCTATCTGGCTTATCACTGCAGGATCATGTTGTGTCCTGTTAGCCGGTATCACAACAGAGGCTTTGTTTGTGTAATGCGAGACTTGAGTGTTCAACATAATGAATACTCTCTTCCAGCTAGTTTACACAAGGATTGTTGCCATTTTTCACAATGAGTTTTTTTAAACATATGCCTGCATATAAACAGTCAACATAACCTAGAAGAACTTGAAACTCCCATCTGGATGATGTATTCGATTCTCATATCCAGGATTTTTTTCTAAGATACTCTATCAAAAAATGTTCTCTTGTTTTTCTTTCTTTTTTTTTCAGGAATTGGAGGAGAATATTTGTACATTAGATAATTTAATTTTCTTCTGCTTAGTGCTTAAATCTTCTAGATGTTATAACGTTTTAATTTTTATTTTCACCTAGTTTATTAGTCTCCAAAGAGCCTACCAAATTGTCAGTCACATTTCTCTGATTCTCTGTTCCATAAAGCACTATCCATCATGTTATACCATTTTGATTTTTTTTCTGCTATCATTGGTCTATGTGACCCCTGGCAAGAGAAGAAACATGATAGGTTCTCGGATATTTCGTTCCATTGTCAGAGGAGAAAGACTTTGGTACTATTTTCTTCCTAGGGTCACAGAATCATGCATGGAAATGAGACCATCTAATCACAACCATCTTCTCCTCTCAGAACAGTAGCTACCTTCAAATAGCATCTATTCACAACCTTTTTCTGCCATTATAACTAATGTATTACACTCAAGAGTAATCAGTACTGTTACCACAGAAAGGAACACATAATAATACATTTATGTCTCTACACTCAAGAATAAAAAAGTATAGAGGGAAAGGCATAAAGAAGTCAGGCCAGTGCTTGAATATACCAGCTGCAAAGCAAATGAGCTGGGAAGAGTCAGTGTCTACACTCAGAGTTTTGAGTCTCTAGTTGTGACTGCGTTCACAGAAGCTGCTTTACAGATTAGGGAATTGTTTTCAATTAGGCCGTTGTTTTCAGCACTGACTATCTAACCCTGCTAACCTTGGGGTTAGAAAACACAGTGGTAGAACGGTCAGCTTGTATAAGCCTTGTCTGAACTTCATCTTCTACCTCTTTGTGCCCAGTGGAGCTGCAATATAGCTATGGAGAGTCCTGAGGAAGACAAGACTAATACATCCAAGGCAAACAAGAAATACAAAGCACCAGTCCTTATAGATATATGGCGTATAATCCTGCAGCATAGCTGCCATTAGCAGCTACTGCACTTGAATAGAGATGATTGCAGACTTCAGCAAGAACTATTTTTCATTTGAAAATGCAAGTTTGAAACCAAATTTTTTCCCATGAACATATTGTTTTTGACTTCAGAAGGAGAAACTTTCCGATTCAGGGTGAAATTTATGGTCAGAATGAAAGTGAGAGAAAGAGGATGAGGATGGAAATTCGTATTGTTTGGGATGACTCTGCGGTACCAACCAAGACAGTTATTTTTGTCAGAGGAGAACCTCGCCCTCTGTAGCCTGCAGCGTCATAACTTAGATACTTATCTCAGCACTGGAAGATTAGATTTCAGCATGCCAAGCTATCATGGGAAGCCTTCTTTCTCTCAGTCTTTGCTTTTGTATATATCCCACTCTATTATTTATTGTGTGTTTATAGGTAGAAAAAGACAAATAATTGAAATCTAAAAAAGTTTAACAGATGGTAAAACTTTTATTAGTCTGAACAGCAAAAATAATTCAATTATTTTTTTACTGAAAATATGCACAAAATTGCCTGTCACTAGTGCTCTGTGAATAGTCGGCATTTGTCAAAATCAATTCAATGTGCACCAATAACCTTCTAAAACCATCCTTTCCATTGTATAGGCTGTTCCTCAATATGCTGTTCTTCATCTGTTTTCTTAACGTTTTCTCAAGAGCTTTTTACTGTTGCCATCGCTAGTTCATGTCTTTTGCTGGTACCCATGTTAGGAAGCGGGTATCAAGCAGGTCTGCTGAGAGAAGATGAGGTGGCCAGAGGACTGTAGTCTGGTAGGAAAAACCTTGAGGAAATTGGTAAATGGCTCCCTGCTTCCCTGCTAGTCTAGGCATCCAGTGGGATTTTAATATCCGACTGTACTGGCAGAAATGAAGCTAGTTCCACACAGCCCAGCCCATCATCATTGTATCTTTTAGAAGATGTATCCTAAAAGATGACAATCAACTACAGTGCTGGATTTCTTCTCCCTTCATCTTCCCTAAGGGACAAGCATACGTCAGAGTGCAATAGACATGCCCAAGATGTAATGAGTAACATGAATACTTCCTGGGCAGTGAATTTTTACCATGCTAGAAAACCACTTTTTGGTGGTTTTGAGTTTGACTAAAACTCCTATGCATAAAACAGGAACAGCAGCATCATGCAAAGTCAAGTGAAAATGCTGATAACTGACTGTAGTCTTCCCTTATTCGTTCTCTTGCTAAAGCTGAACTAGTAGCCACCATGGAGTTCTTTTCTTGCCAAGAGAGTCTGGCAAAGATGAAACTTCAGATACACTGAAGAGACTGGGAGGGGATGCTGAAATATGGCTGTGGGTGGAGATGTCTGAGGGGATGTGTGACCATGCAGAAATCTTTACATGTAAAAAAAATAGTAGTCAAAGAGATAAATATTACCACAAACTTAAAAAAAAAAAAGTACAAGAATGCCCCTGGCAGCCAAAAAGACGGGGAATGTTTATTCATATGTGGGTCTATATATTTAAAAAAGAATAAAACGTTGCCCTCTGAGGATAACAGCTTAGACATAAACTACAGTAAGAGTTGTGATGTGATTAAAGAAGAGTGCATACCTCTGAGGATAATAAAGAACTGATTCCCTTAAACATTGTGCAAGCTTTAAAATCAGTGTCTGTTCTGGACAGCATCCTAGGAAGCTATCCAGATACAGTAAATCAGGGAGAAGTGGCTGAAATGTCTGAGGACTTTTATTCCTAGTATAATTGTATTTGAAAAAGTTACACTGAAAGGGTTTGCACAAAAGATAGTGGCAGAAAAATGCTGTAGCTTAAAAAAAAAAAAAAAAGAAAGCATTTATGTTACTGAGAAAGGATCAAAGACATCCCTGCTTGAAATGATAGGATATGGACCTGCAGCCAAGGGAGTTGCTATCCAGGTGTTACTGTTCACAGCACTCTGATGAGACTTACCTGCAGTACCTGCTCCAGGGTGTATACCTGGTGGGATTATTTTACAGTCCCCCTAAGGGGTTAAAACAAAATCTAAACGTCAGAAGAGGGAGCTCAGATGCAGTTGAAATGACAGTGGTGAAGATTAATATTCAACCTCTGCCCTTGACAAGTCTCTAAGGCTTGGCAGTTTCTCACTAGAAGTCTATAAAATGCTTAGGCATGATTGCTACACTTTGGGAAGAGCCAAATTCCTGACTTCTCTGAAGGGGAAAAAAAATAAAGAAATGATGTTCATCATATATACTCTACTCCCATGAGAAGGTTACCGAGTTGTTTGTATATTTAATATCAATTCATATCGCTTCCTACAGTTGGCAATAAAACCCTCACCAAAACTTTGGCAAGCAACTAAGAAAATGTTCTGCCAGACACCATTAATACAGATCAATCTGCTTTCCTTTGCGTGAACCAGAAGATTACTTTCTTGGGGCAAATCGCAAACAGTTTTTCCTCAAAGGCTTGCTTTTTCAATCCTACTGCATGCCAACAAATCTAGGTTAATTCATAGATTCATGGAAGTTAAGGCCAGAAGGGATGGTTAGATCATCTACTCTGACCTCCTGTACATTTCAAACCGGTACATTTCACCCAGTTACCCTTGTACTGTGCTCATTAACTTTGGCAAAAGTACTTCCTCAGAAAGTTATTCAGTCTCAATTTGGAGACATCAAGAAAAGAAAATCCACCGCTCCTTTGGCATTTCCCCCCACCCCATTGATTAATTACTCTCACAGTGATTAAAAAGAACAGGTTTTTTCTTTGCAGGTTGAAGTTATTTGGCTTCAGCCACTGATTCTTGGTACACTTCTCTCCACCAGATTAAAGATATTCTTAGTATTATCTCCTCATGAAGAAACTTACTCACTGTACCTCTCAATCTTTAATAAACTAAATAGATTGGATTACTGAAGTTTCTCACTGGAAAACACTTTATCCATCCCTCAAACAAATATTGTGGTTATTTTCAGTATCTTCTCCAATTTTAACATTGTCTGTGAACCTTGAATAAACTGTGCTTCTCCTGTATACTGAATACAGAGGTAAAACCCGTTCCCTAGTCTTATTCACAGTTCTTCTTTTGAAAAAAGATAAGAGTACTTTCTGACATCGTCACAGCGCAAATCAATGGCCGTGAGGTAGACTGGATAGGGGAAACAGGAAATATGACACGATTCTTCTTCAGGTAGGGCCACTGACCACCAGAAGAGATAGTCAAAGAGAAGATGGCTTTCCATGTTGTGGCGTCTCCCAGTCAAGCCTGGAGGTCCTTCTGGAAGACTCGTGTTGGCTTTAGCATCGCTCATGTGACTCTGCGGTGAGTCAGTTTAGAAACCTGAGTTGACAGAAAGCAAACAGGTTATTCTCTGCTTCAGTCCCTGAAGTGTGGGCTTTCTGTAGGGTCAGATTTATGCCAGAGCCGGTGCACGTGAAGGAGCAGGACGACCACTCCACGCAGGGCAGCAGAGGAACGCTACGTGCATGACCACTGCTCAACCACAGCAATTGGACCAGCTCAAGGAGGTTGTGAAAATGTAGTTTCAGTGACTGTGACCACTTATTGAAACTGCAGAGGGTTTATGGAATTTCAGTACAAATTTTACGTCATATTTGCAAATTGTTTTTGACGTTTCAACCTCCAGTGATCTAAAAGGCACCTATGCCAAGGGAATATCTTGAAACTCCTAACAGAGTAATACTCCTAGCACTTGAAGCACTGTTCCAGTTAAATTTGCTGGAAATACTGATTTGAGTCCAACTTTTCAAAAGGTTCAGACACATCCAGAGATGAAGTTTACCTTCATGATCATTTCAGCCACAAAGAATACAAAAAACTAAGGAAGTTTTTCCATGCAACGTTCTTTCAGGCAATAGAACAAATACAAAACAATCCCAGATTTAAGAACTCCCTAGCCTTAACGGCTTATTCCTATTCTCAATCTGAACTTTATTGCTGTTACTGTTCGATTTATAGGGCTGTGCAATAAACCACATTAGTGAAATGACCCCATTTATACGGAAGCAAACAAGTAAATGTTTTTTTGAAGGACAGGGAAAGTGAGAATCTCTTAATGAAACAATTTGATTAACAAAGGAACAGAACAGAACAGCCACCGCAAGAAAACCAACTTCTGTGAATGCTTGGGGAAAAAAAAAAATCTAACTCAGATTCTTTCACAGGACATTCTGTCAGTGTAGCCCTGGAACATGCCACAGATGAAGGGAAAGTAAAACATTGTTTGGGGATAGAAATGCGTTTGGGAGGAAAGTGACAATGGAAGGACAGCGGGAAACACTTTTGCTACCTGAGAAACAGTAATGTGGAATGACAACCTGATGTAAAGCATCAGAAACAGATTAGAAACATGGTAAAGTTTGTAAAACCTTTTTCTTTTCAAAGTGACTTTTTCAAAAGACTTATGCAAGAAAAGCTTTTTTATGTGCTAGAAAATTATACCTTAATTAGCCCAAACTTGAAGTCAGGCTGTAGAATCAATTTTAGTTATAAACTGTCACTTTCTCCTACAGAGTACCCAGCAAGTTTCCTTGGAGAAGGTTAGATTACACAGTGGGAAATGTTCTGACCCACAGTTTCCCCAGCATGGTAACTGGGGGTAGCGAAGATGCGAGTTCTTTGTGGGGGAGCGAGGAGAAGTATAGAGAACATATGCAGCCCCATTTGCCTTACTCGTTCAAGGGCAGGCCCTTGCCTTTCTTGTTATGTACTTGCTGACAAATTTCCTTACAACATACACAAGAAGTTGTAAGTACCTGACTTCACCTTGCCTGCTTTAATACATATAAAAATACATAGAAACACATATACACAACATATGTATATACATATATGTATAGCTATATTTTTGTCATGGAGCCTGAAACTAGAAACATTATAATTTTTTTCTTCATTAAACATAAGGAAAAGATGAAGAAAAAAAATCACTACCTATTTTGCTCTATGGTCTTTCTTTGTGGCCTGCTTCTGTAAGAGGGGATATATCTGGTCTTCAGATGATCAATTATGGAACAACTTTCCTTAGCGTGGCCCCTGTGGATCACTCATCTATGGTAATAACCCTTATGCTTTATTCCTCCATTTCTGGGGAATCCTCTAGATCCTTGTCAGGACTCCTGGAGTTCCCTGGCATGGAAGAGAACCATAGTCCCCATTGCCCCTTGCCGTCCTCACTCAGGGTTTCCTCCAGGTTGGTGCATGCCTTCAGCACCTCCTTCATCTCAGACCTTCTCCTCAGGGAGACAAAAGGGAGTGCTGAGACACTGATGTTTCCAAATGGACCAAAGAGACCACATTACCAAAGGGACTGATTATGAAATAGAGTTAAAAAAATTTCTTCTGGGGCTTTGAAAATCTCATCTTAGTTCCTTGCACTTCCCAGCTCCAGAAAATTATTTAGAATGACATTTTGTGGCTGGGCTTAACGTTAAGTGATCCTTTTGTGGTATTAGTTATCAATTGAGAAAAATAGGCTGGTTTTTAGTACAACTTTCCCCATCCTGTGGTAGATGTTTAAGGCAAGTTACATGGATTACATCCCAGAAATACCGAATTCATAGCTCTGAATTCCTCATGCACCTTCCCCATGCATCTGGCTCGGCCCATGGTAAAACTTAGGAAAACCTTTGTGCTGCTATGTGCTATCCTCCACAAGCTAGGAGCTGTCAGGTTGCCATGCACAACAGCCAAGTCCCCTGATCACCATCAAACCACTCTGCTTAACCCCACTTTGTACATCACAGCAGTAACAAAGAAGAAGGTGACACTTGGCTTGTATTTTCTTCCCGGAAGTATCCACAAAAGCTGAGATCAGCGTATTTTCACCTGTGTCACCCATCGGCCCTGCCCATTTCCACCTCTGAAGCAGCCGATTTTCTGGTCTGAGTGACAGTGCCAGACTGGGTCACACAACCAGGAAGGCCACTGGGCACGGGGCATGCGGAGGGCAAGGGCTGCCATTCTGGGCTGCAGCTGTGGTGTTTTTTTTGAGCCATGCAATCTCTTTTCCTCTTCATGATACCACGCGCTGGGCACAGCTGGGAGAGAGAGCACAGCTGGGATGCTGGAAGGAGGAAGGGAGCCTGCAGTGGGGCCAGCGACTCGACAGAGGTGTGCTCCTCTGCTCTCTCTGTCCGGTCTCTTCCCTGCCCTCCAGCACTGTGGGAAATTCTGGAGACATCTTTTCTGGTCCAAGGGATAGGACAGTATGGTAGGAGTTTTAATCCCCTTTTTCTTTCCAGAGGTAACCCATTCACCTGAAAACTATTCTAATGAAGATTAATAAACTAGATGAAGAAGATTAAGAAAAAATAAAAAAGAACCTTTTCCTCCTCTGCTCTCCATCTCCCCTGCCTGATATCTGCAGTACTTTCTTAAATTTAACAGCGACTTACAAATACATGTAAAAGTGGAAAATATCTTTATTTGTAGCAAGCATTTTGACCCGGATTGCTGTAACTGTCACAGCTGTACATCTGGATAAAGTTTTTTATCTCAACTGAATTTTACAAACTTCAAGACCAATTTTTTTTCTGCTAATCCAGAATCTGTTTCCTAAACCCCTGGAAACTTTATTGGAGTCCATTAAAGGAACGGAATAAACTCTGAACACTTGAAGTTCCTTTAAAAAGTTCTGACTTCTTTTTTCACAATCAAACAGGTATAGTTACTCTTGCCTAAGGTCAGGTAGGTAGAATATATGTCCTGAATTGCAGGTGCAAGTCCTGAAAGCCACAGCTTTACTCCACACCTCCTCCCCTTCTCTGCCCTCTCCTTTCCTTCCTTTTAGGAGAGGCAGAGAAGAAGAGGAAGAGATGTTGCTCTTTTCATCAGCTTTTTATTAGTGTAGCCTGATTTAGTGAACGTAGAAGTCATTTGTATAGCAAGAATGAGGCATTCTGCAGAACTAGAATAATTCCATCGTACTGTATTTCTGAAGAGTAGCAAACCTCATGGCTATTACTGTTAAATAGATTTGAACAGGAATCGTAGGCTATATAAACACCTCAGTACATAATTCTAAATGAAAATAACATACTAATGTGTGAGTGACTTACACCAACATCAGCTGTCTCTGAGAAAAGTTAGTGTTTGTTCTCATACTTTCATTTTCCTGGGTGGAAAATTAACTACACGCATTTTCTGATTTCTTTCTTGAAGTGGTTTCATATTAGCATAATATTTCTGTTCCCACAATTTCACTCTCACACAGATTAGTAAATTGGAATACACTGTTTTTAAAATATAGTTCTTATTCATCAAATGTGTTATTCAGACTTCTCATATTCACGGCACACAAGTATAACTGTTGCAAGCACATTTTCCCCTTGCTGTAAGCAATATTCTTTTTTTTTTTTTTTTTTTCCTTTGGATAACAACTGTGTAAGGCTGCTGCAGTGACCGCATTTCAGTGCTTAAGTACTAACACTTTTTTTTTTTATGGGCTGGATGCTGTTCGTATGAGCACTGCTAGTGAACCTTTTTTTTTATGGGCTGGATGCTGTTCGCGTGAACACTGCTAGTGAACCTAAGTAAAAGGATTACTGCTATGACCAGGCACAGAATTTGGTCCTACGTAAAGACTGATTTTCATACGTGCCAATAGGAGAGCTGTTTCCAAAACTGTGTGAATGACTGAAGGCCAAGTTACACAAAGATATTACTGTGGGGTAATGAGATACCAATGGATCCAGGTGGTTGTGCATCTTGCCTGTAGCAAAGGGATGCTAATTACTCGGCAGTGAAAAAGGTGTTCCGAGTTCTGCTCACAGGTTTCTACACTGCAAAGGGTTTTAGACATGCTGTGGGTTTGCTGAGCTACTTGTGCATTTTATCCACCCACTGTTTAACACTTTTTAGAGTGGAAATGACCTGATGCCACATGCCTCACATAAGTGCCCTAATCACTTGCACAGAAGGTCTCACTCTTTTTCCCGTCTTCTCTCTATCCTGGTTTATCTGCATTTATTTTTTTTTTTTTTGCAGAGGCGTACAGTTTAAACAGGAGTTAGAAACATTCCCCCCTCTACTCTGCTTGGCCCCTGAATAGCTGCAGCCCCATGTTTAGCCCCACGTTCTCCTATGAAAAGAGACAAATTTCTTCTCCACTCCTCTCTTCCCTGGGCTAAGATAGACAGTAAGCCCCATTTTACTGCACATTACATTTAAAAGGGAGAGAGTGCAGGGTTGTTAATTCCAGTCTTCCGTGGGCCCTGGATGATGCTCAGGGCTAAGGGTCTATAAAAGGGCAGGATTTGAGACAAATCCACCCCTTGTAAGTTCCTTTTGACTAGGTTTGGCAGTTTCTTGCTCTGCTGACCAGTGAACCTGAATCTTCTGACGAGGCAGTTAACCTTCTCCTAAACTAACTGTACTAGTCCTGTATTCAGAGCCTAATTATCTTAGGAACTGACATGGAGGTATTGCCCTGGTGAAGGTCAATGTATCTCACCTCTTGGGGGAAGCCCTCAGGGCTGATGTGAGATGATCTCATTGACAGCACGTGCCGTTATGCTTTGCTTCAGTGTAAAATGAATGCTGATTGCGTAACTTTCCAAGAAACTGTAAAAGAATTTACTGCAGGGGCAAAAAGTAATTTTCCTGCTAACATCCTACTGCTTAGGATCCTCTGCAATCTAAACGCAGAGACGAGGTGCAGGGACTTTCCTGTGATCTTGTGTCCTACTTCTTCCCAAAACTTCTCATGGGCCTTTTCTTTCTGGCCAAAGGCTTCTGTGAAGCTAACTACTGCAGAAGAAGTCTGATTATGGCTATTTTAGAGGTGTTACTAACATCAGCATAATTTGATAGACATGGATGTCAAGTCAGAGAGCTGGACTTGCTAAATGTGTGGAGGAGTATAAAGTTTTGGCAGGAGAGGGAAGGATAGAAACTATAACACAATTTGAGGTTAGTTTGTACGGTAAACAGGATTGGCAGAAGAGTTATTATTAGGCTGGAAAATAGAATTCAATTCTAAGGTTCGGTTAAGGAGAGTTTTCCAGATGTTTAGTGTTAATAGAAATAATGATGTGGGAAAATAATAAAGACTTTAAACTGGAAATGTCAAGACCTTCAGTACTCATTTCAGTGCTGGCATAGACATTAAAAAATAACAGATTTACTTTAGTTCTGTTTTCTGAGAGCACAACAGCCATTTGAGTCTCTTAAATGCTTTCCCTTTAATGAGCACCCAGGTGTCTAAAGTGTTACAGGAGCACGTTGCCTTAGCCATGCTACTGAATATGAACCAGGAAGTCTCAGGATGTCAACAGGCTTGCCTCCACTTTCACAAATATTTAAAAACCAGTTTTCACTTCCCCTGCCCGCAAATGGCAAAAGAACATTTTTATCCGAGATCACACTGGTGTTTTCAGAAATCTGTCCTGAAGTATCAGGAGGTTTAATCATTGCTATTCCCTTAAAGGAACTCTAAGAGTCAGTTAAGCCCATATTTTCGGTGCCAAATGAAGGGAAATGAAAAGCTGCTTAGGAGTTCAAATGACTGTGGAAGGCTCTGAGGAGCCTTTGCTGGGGTGTGTCTGTGGGAATAACAGCTTGCTTGGAGAAGCCAGAGGCAGCGAGGCACGCGAGACAGGTAAAGTGAGGGGGAGTGGGGCAAATATGAGCGCTTAGGGTAAGGCTTTGGCTAAAAGGATGGGGATACAGTGCCACCATGTTCTCATCTGGCAGATTTTCCGAGCTGAGGGAAGTGAAGCGTTGTGAATTTCTTCTAAACAAGGTTGCATCAAAGAAAACTCCAGTTCATCAACAGTTTGTCTTTCCAGCTGGAAACACCTATGAATAGCTAGGCCCTTGGATCAAAGAAGTAGCAGTAGTATCAAAGCCTTTGGAAATGGTGACTTGAATCTAGACAGACAATTTTTTTGAGAGGTCTGTTTTGGATCTAAGCTGCTGCAAATGATTGGTCACCAAGCTTGTTATTATCAAGCGCCTTTTCTTTTTTGGTGAGTAACTGTTTTGGGACTTTCCTAAATAACAGTTGTCAAAGTGGCAAAACTCACCAGAACCTTTGACACGTGATCATGAGCCAAGGTGCAGGCAGTCTTTTGAAGGCCATGGCTCTACCTTCAGCTGAGGTCTGGAGCATTTTGCTCATTCCTGCTGAAATGTGAGTCATGCTTCTTATTCTTCCCCCCCATCCTCATCATTTTTCTTTCTGCCTTTCTTAGTCCCCGCCATACCATGCTATAGATTTCTGATATAGATTGGTTTTCAGCAGTTCGGTCAACTCACAGAAAGGAGCAGTGGGCACCAAAGCTAGCACAAGGACAGGAGTTTGTTCCTGGCTGTAAAGTTGGGATATACCCTCCCTTTTTCATCTGCTGATGGGCGATGACGTTTGCTCACCCTATATAATGCAACTGTATGTGAAAATACAAATACACTCCTCCTTCATGTTAGGTGTAAAGGGAGGAGCAATCCTTATCTAGCAGCTGCTCAAGCTGTACCCATGACAGACAGGAGGGTTTACTTTACGTCTTCTACTGTTGTGTCTGTATTTCCACAGGTAAGTACGAACGAGCTCAGAAGAAGCTCTCACGCCTCACTTGTTGCGAGCTCGACAGCTGATTTACAGCGGTCTCGTACAACGTGAGCAGGCAGAGGTGCACGCAACGCTGCATCAGGTCTGCTGGGGAGGCATGATGCTGCCAGCATCCCAGTTATGGTGAGGGCAGGGCAGCGGCAGCTTGAGGAATATATTTTTGTGACATTGAATTTTATTCACTAGGAGTTTGTCGTCTAGATTTCTACTCTTTGAGCACAGACACTATCTGAGGAGACAGTTAGGTCCTGTTTGCACCATGTAAGCAACTAAAAGTAGCATTTTTTAAAATTTTTTATTCTTTTCCTTGTCTTTCAGGTAGGATGTAGTTGCTTTGTGTTAACACACCAGCTAACCCCATCTTTCTGGGTGGAATAAAAAGTATTCTAAATGGTCTGCTAAAGCTTGCTCTGCTTTAAGCTACTAAAACCAAGTTTAACCAAACTATATTGTAATAGGTAGGATTTATGAAAAGATTTTAGCTAACAGCAATTGTTTCTTTTACCAGTATATCTGTTGTTAAAATACAGATGGAGACAATCTGTAGAAAAAGCGAGATGCTCAGTGGTCATAAGGCGGCACAGATTCAGTGGAATTAACAGAATTACACTGATCACAGGTAAGGGTCTGGGTCTCACATATTTTTTCAGCAACTGAAATATATCATGAGAGAAGCTCCACCAAAGGTACACCTAGCAAGTGTGGTCTTCTGCAGTTGCAAACAATCACAAATTACACCATATGATTATTTCCAGAAGCCATCCAAATTCCTTTTAAAAATTGTTAGGATTTTTGCATCTGATACTCTTTTTGGGAGGCTATTTAAGCAGCTCAGACTGCTTGTGGTTGGAACCTAACTTTCTGCTCAAATTTGTTGTCGGATACTGCTCATCCATTTGCTTTTGTGATAACACTGTTTTTAAATTGCATAGTAATTTATATTTTCCCTTGCTTATATTTATAGAGATCAGCCATCATCACTCTCAGCCCTCCTTCACTGGACTAAGCAAGCCAAGACTTTCTGGGCCCATCTCAGAAGGTGGGCTTCCTAGTCGTCAGACAGTCCTGGAAGTCTTCTTGATGCAACCAGTTCTCACCATCACCCCCTTCCCTTGGGCAAATTTGACCTGAACTGTGCATAACATGCCAGTAGTCCATCTATACACTGACATGAGCGTTTTTCTAACCGCAGGTATATGTAATAGGATTCATAATTGTCTCGGGGAAAGGTCTCGGGGAGCCTTGTGTTTAGTGAGTACTCCCAGGTTTTCCTCCTCTTTTCACATTATCAGAAGTTAATCTCCCAATTTATACCATGTTTCTGTTACTTGCTCTTAAATCCATGGCCTTGCTTTTAGTGCCTTTTATGTGACTTGTTTTATTACTGTGGTTCTCAAAATCATCCAGTTATTTCTGCTTGACCTTTTCATCCTCTTCTGTTTTGAGGTTGTCCCTAACTTTGTGTGCTACTAGCAAATTTCATCATCATCCATTTTCCATGCTAAGTGAAAATATTAAGCAAGATCACCCTCAGTCTTAGTCAGAAGAGTCACTTGGAGTCAGACTTACAGAAGTATTTAGATGTCTAAGACGAAGAGAAGTACAGTGCAGGGTTTCCAAAATTAATTAAGGTATTTCTGGGGTGAAAAAAGCAGCCAAGTTCTGATGGATGGTCATAAACCACTTTCTGACTTCCTTGAAGATGACAAATAATTGCTGTGAGTGGAAATAGTATGTACAAACGTAGTAGGACATATCAAATCCACCTGAATTCCCGTCTGCATCTTTAGATACTGAAATGTGTTTCAAAATCTTGAAGGGGAGCATGTTCCCATCAGACAAATGCTAGGGAGCGCAATACCTGGGACTATAAATGAAGACTGGGCAACAAAATTAAGTGAGAAAATTGATTTAAATTCCTGTGAAGAAGTTTTGCAGAGAAGAAAAGAATTTGGCCACTGCAAGGAGAGCTGCTTCCAGAATCCCAGAAAACTAGAAAAATACAGTAGATACTTATTGCGAAAGAAATGTGATTCTTATTATTAAAAAGATGGTTTCAGTTTGAGTGTGGTGGGTAAGACATGCTTTACTGAACATTAACTGCACCAACTAGGTGGAAGAAGTAAAAACTGTTTAGAAAGGCAAAATGTGCTGTAGTTCATTTCTTGAAGGAAGAAGTTTTTCCCACAGTTGGAAAGGTTACTTCAAGCTACTATTTCCTACTCCGTGTAATTCTTTGAAGTCAGCGTACAGAACATGTGGATGACAAAACGGGCCACGCTGAAAGAACATTATTAAAATTTAAAAGTTAGGTCGTGCTACCACTGTGACTGCTTTGTTACTGGAGCCAGTTCCCTTACGCACAAACATTATTGCAGAGTAATTAATGGCTTAAAAGCTCTGAGGTTTTTTTTTTTGTTTTTTTTTTTTTTTTGGAAGGGCTTCTTCGGCACTCCTGGAGCAGGATGGGCAGCTCTCATGGCGCAGGCAGGCAGCCCGTGGCTTGTATTCCACTCGCTGTTCTGTGTGTGGCTGCATGCTTTGTAAGCCTCCTTTAGAGGCAGAATTACTAATTTCCATCTGGGCTTCCCTCGCTGCTTTGTGAGACTGTTTTTTCAGCACAGGCCTGTGGAGTTGGACGGTTTATTTTTGCTAAAGCACAGAAAAATTAAACTGAAAGTATCCATTGATTTTTTGGTGTCCAAATGGAGTTCCTGAGGAACTGATTTTTGACAGTACCTTACAAAAGTTTCTATGTTCAAAGGGCAGTTCCCACTAACCTACATCACAAGGCACGGCATTTTTCTAAATCCGATCCCTGGTACTTGTTTTGGACAGGCTGGGATTTCGAGCTGTCACTAGGGGCAAAGCCCTTGCCTCAGAACAGCCCAGGGTGGTAGGAGGACCACAGAGAACTTCGGTTTGGTTTTTGCTGCCGTTCCCCACAGCACACATGCTTTCATTAGCACCAGCTCTGTGTAAGGGTGGAGAGGAAATTTTTACTGCCTTTCTTTTCAGAGGTCTCTCTTTTATCCCGGTGTACATATAATAAGGCATTTTGGGGATCTAAAAAAAATATATTAGAGCAGCAGAAATGGCCCCTGGCCGGGCCTACTCCTGATTTACACCTTCAGGACTAACATCAAGAGGAGACCCTATGTATACATTAAAGTTTGCTTCTAACCGCAATGGACTGCTTCATTTGAATTGTCCCCATTTTCCCTTCCTCCCTCCCCCTACTCCTCCCTATGAAAGCATGTTCTTTGCTTATGGATAGAAAAGAAAATTTTCTTCTTTAAATACCCTTATGAAACTCTTTCAGGTTCTATGTTTGAGGTATGTCATATTTGGAAACTTTTCAGCATTTTCCATACTTCTGTACAGCATATATTTTTTTTTGCTGTTAAGCCATCCTATATGAGTTCAAATTCTTACATTTTACAGTATTTTAAAGGAGATAATTTTGTCATTAATCCAAAAAATATGCAGCAGGCTATTTTTCATACCACATCACAATTCTCCTCCTACTCGTTCTTAAAGGCAATCAAAAATCCCAGATGTTTTTCCTGCAACATCTGGCTCCCTGGCACAGGCTTCTGAAGCAGTGTTTGCAGCCTTAAAGTCATGTCTTGGTTTTGTCATTTAGTTTACTGGTGGGTTGTTGGAGTCACTGGTGGCACAGGGACTGGTTTGTTTTGACGACTCTCTCAGTCTCAAAGGAGGAGATGGTCGTGCAGGCCTGTTGGGATCCTGCTCAGAAATTTTTGGTACTCAGGAATGTGACGAGCTCAGCCACCTCAGCTTCCTGTCTTGCAGAAATACGTGCAGCAGTGCTAATGCACGTGGACCCAGAAGTGTTCCCTGCTCAGCCTCAAAAATGTGGCTACTCATGTCTAAGTAATTAGTTGTATTCCTGCAGAACATACTGTCAGGCGTTCAGAGTCACTGTGCCAGACTCTGTCTTGGGAGAAGGAGACAAAATGTAATGGGAGGGAGCTAGAAAAGGCCATGGCTGCCACACTTTTCATTTTTTTTTATATGTCTCTCTCTGTGAACTTTACACATAAAATCTTGCTTCTCTCACATCCCTCCCCCCCATGCTTTGATCACCAAGCTACATCTTTTGACCTGTCTCTCATGGGGTGCACACAATGAAACAGGTCCCAGAGGATCCCCGCTTTCCTTATATTGATCGATTGATTGATAGGCTAACTCGCACCCAGGATTTAAGTGCAATATGTACTAGGTGTCTTGACAACTAAGGTAGCATTCCAGGTGAGTGTCCTAACTATTAATCTTTGCTTGTTTCGGGAGAGGAGAAGATCTTTTCATTTCCTTCTCATCCCTCCCACCCCTCTAAAGATCTAGAAAAGCTCTGTGTTCATCCCAACAGGGAGAGAAACAAACATTGTGTTGATTTTCCTGGATCGGAAAACAAACCTTTCTCCCTCCTTGAATGGTAAAGCTGCTGTTATCAGACGCAGATGCTACTGCCAGCAATTTGTCTCAGCCGGGGGCACATGCTGCTCACTTTTCATCAAAGAAGCAGAGGGAAATGGCTCCATGGAGCATGCTCTGCAGTTGCCTGCTGAAACCTCTGAGACTGGCTCTGAATTTCCTGCTTTGAAACATTTTGCTGCCCCAGCAGAACGGTTCATGTAGCTGGCATGAGGCAACCACACCTCTCTTCTGGGCTCCAGCATGCTTTCCCATATGGGCAGGATGTGGCTCTCTATGTCCCATCTCCTCATAGTTATTTGTTTGTGTAATTAAATCTTCCACACCAACATAGAGTTCTTGCATGCTTTTATGTAAGACGTGATTTACAGTCTGGCAATACCATCATCTCCTTAATTTGCAATGTGTACGCTCTCCTCGTGCCATTGTTGGTACTACCTGTGCTATATCATAAAGCACTCAGAGAAATGTTATTCTGCTGCTTTTTACCTGCATGTGTGACTGGTGCTGGGTTAGATCTTTTCCATAGAATTTAACTGAGATTTTTAGCTTACGCTTTGTGGTGGGTTATAAATGGGATGGCCGAAGCAGGGACCTCATCTGCCCAGCTTGTATGTTGGAGGTTGCTCCCCATAGCAAGAGTTCTCTGAATGACTCTTGCAACTGGTCTTGAAATTAGCTTGTTTTAATAAATTGGCTATAAACACTACAGCAGCTCCAGGTCTGCTCCAAGAGCTGCCCAGCTATCCCTGTGAAGGCAGCACCCCTCCAAGACAGGATGAGACAGATGACAGAGCATCATGCATCTTTTAACCATCTGACTTTAATCCCCTACCACATGTGAGTGAGAACCCTTAGATGTTTTACAGGGTCACTTGGTTTTGGGGAAAAAAGTACAAGACGATTGTTTAATGTAATAAATAAAATGTCACTAGTAGGACTTTTGGTAACTTGACGAACTACAATCAATATCTGTGAAATGGGAAAGGATCAGCATGAGAAAAGGATACTAGAGAGCAGTGTAAGTGAGCAGGGGATGAAAGAAAGAGAAAAACAAAGACAGCAAATATAAATCAGAGTGAGGTAATAGCCATGAGATCTTCTGCAAGTAGATGTGAACTTGTTCAGCATTCCTTATCCTCTGACCAGGTGGGGCTCTACTAAAGGTTGTTGCTTTTTAACGCAGCCAAAACCTTGGAGAAGGGGTAGATGCGTTTTTCCAGCTCTGAACAAGCATAAGCAGAAATCAGCCTCTGACAATAGAAGTGAACCAAGTAATTTGTCATGAGTGATGGTTTAATGTCCTACTGCTCATTCAGGACCAGAAGTCTCAGGCCAAATCTCCCCTGCCTTGCAATATTTTTGTGCTGGACACAATGGCGTGGGACACAGACTGGGATCCAGGCTGGGCTATTCAAAAAGGCGCAGTAGAACATGCAGGGTACAAGCTTGTTTGCTAACAACGGTTTCTAACAGCTCTGACGAAGGATGTGTGTGAAAGAATGGGAAGAGTAGGAATACCAAGGAGACGAGGAGACCGTGCAAGTGAAGAAACACTGCAATGTAGATCTGAGCAAAGGCTCTGAGGAACGGTTTGTGCTATTTTACAGAAGTCAGAGCTTTGGTAGATTATGGCAGTATTTGTGCACTGCGGTGTCTGTGCCATTGAGAGATGCGTGAAATGAACTGGTTGTTTTACTTCGGCACATAAATTCAATACTGAATACAGTTTTTTGTTTTGTCCAGTACAGATAAGGAGCCTGCCACTGGTATATCCTGGGGATGAGTCAGGGCGGTGGTGTGACAAATTCTTTATCTACACCACATATGCATAAAAAAGTCCACCACTTCTGAATCAGTTACCAATACTGGGTGGTCTGCTCTGCTCCATCTTTCACTCTCCGTACTGTATCAATTATTCGAATCTCTCACTTTCAGTGGATTTAATTAGTATGTTGCTAAATACGGTACTATGGCAACATGCCTACCCCAGGATTCCCTGTGCTGCAAGGCCTGCTGCAGCTGAACTAATAGAAAAGGCTAATGGGAAAGTCTAATGACAATTTTTAAAGCTTAAATACCAGTCATTTAATTTGACACTCCACAGACTACCAGTTGTTTCCTTGGGATGTTCATGGAACACTTAAATGCAAAATAAAATTTGCAGTCAGTGGAGCTGCTTTACAACTCTTCAGTAACACTGGAAATCTTCAAAACTCCCTGAATATAGTATTCAACAAATGATATCTGACTGGATTTTCCCCTCCCCCCTCAAAAAATTTAATGTGCACATGCACTGCCACGATGCATAGGAAAAATCCTATGGAGCAGTCCAGCATACACAATCTGTCAGACCCAGAAGAAATAAAGGTCTGTTGTTAATTCAGACAAATGGTCAGCAGCTGCAAAATAGTTTCCACAAGAAACAGAGCAAAACCCTCTCAGTTATGGATAGAATTTTTTACGATTTTCTGTTGCCTTTTCCAGGGCCAAAATATACCGCATATATTCCTACATAACTTTTATTCATATTCTCTGCTAATTCAGTGCTGTAAGCCATAGTAATGAAAAGCCAGTCGATTTTTATACTGCTTTTCAATATTTTAAAGAAATTAATTGCCCCAGTCATATCAATGCAGAGAGCAAAAATACCCCAGCAGCACAAATGAATGTTAAAATTCTGCATTCTCCTTGCAAGACTGCAGCCGTGGTGGGCATGGACCTGGGCACGGACCTGGGCACGCTTGTCGGCCGAGGGTACTTCTCTGATCACAGTGGGTATATGGTCACTGAATCAGGGCATCTCATCATTACATTCCAGGATACCTGTCATTCTTAGTGTAACAATGCTTGTCCTAGTTGAGTCACTTTTTATGTGCACCACAAGGATATCCTACATCTCTAATACTTTGCTACTTAGGAGAACAGGGAGAGTTTTAACAGTTCCAATGCAAAATAGACCAAAAAAAGGGCAAAATATGGTGCTATCCAGAGCCTTTGCTGCTGCTGGGATGAACTTCTGATGCAGGTTTCTATACATGGTTATGTATAGATGGTTAACAGGTACCGCAGCATTATCACAACTTTAGTCCCTCTTTGGGGCTTTGCAGACACTGGCAGCCGTGATCGCCAGGAGGATGGGCTGGGTCAGACGCTCCTTTCCTAACCTGTTAAGGTCAGTGTTTGGGTCTGTGTTATTCAACTCTGCATTTTCAGGTGATAGAGAAGCAAAAGCCTCTCAAATATCACTTAACTCCTATCCCTTAATGACTGTTTCCAGGAGTTTTGTCAGGACAATATCAATGTTCCCCTGCACAAATTCCAGAGTGAAATCTGGACCAATATGATTTAAATTACACATAGCAAGCTGAGTTTTATTCTGCAAGGTAACCGAACCAAATCTATTTGGCTGTATCTTCTCTTAAACCATAATTTTAGCCAATAGGCCGGGAGGAGCTTGAAGGGTTATTGGGTTATTGGAGATTAAAATATCCATATTGCCCTTTGTAGTCTGACAAAGAACACATCATCTGCAATGTTTTTACTGCTTTTTAAAACCCCAAGCAACAAGAAAATAATCCTTAGTTGTCCACCTGAGACACATTCAGTAGAGCTCAGATGTGGATTTGGATGTTGAATAGACATACATTTCCTCCAAGTTTCGAGAGCGTGGGATCTTTCCCTTGCCCACTGCTGACTACAGTGCCTGGCAAATTTAAGAGTATCTACATAAACTACAGGATGCGATTGCTTCCCTCTCATCTGTGTCAAAATCTTACAGGAAAGTTTTCTGAGCTGAATGTGTTGATTCAGCCCCAGAGACATGCAGTCTGTGAGAACTGCATGGAGAGATGGAGTCAAAAGGATTTAAAAAGAGCCTAACATTTAATAGAGACTGAAGCGAGTAAACCGCAAACACAGAACATTTGCAGAACTGCATCTCACCTCCCTAACACTGTTTTTATGAATTATTATCACCTATTTTAAAGAAGATCCCCATTTCTATACAAATGAAATGACCTCATATAAGCTACGTAAGTACCACAGACCTAGTAGCGAATCAAGGAAGATGTGGTTTATTGCTGTGTTTTCATGGGCACCTGATTTCAATATTTGAGACTGGTTCCCCATGAGCTGTGGGTGAGGAGGTGGATCCTCTCATGTGAGTAGGATTTATGTTGACAGAAGTTCAGCCTTGTGTGCTGGTACCACTGAGCGGTTGTGCACCGTCCTTCTGAAGCAGAGGTGGTTACGTGTGAGCTCTCTGCTTCCACAAGAAAGGTGAAGTTCAATACATGCATTTCTTGTTTAAGCATCTTAAAAGTTCTCAAGGCGTGAATTGTTTCAATGCCGTTCTCAGGAAAGGGTCAGCCTCCTCTGAAAGGTTCAAATTACAGTATGTTGGGCTGTAATTCATTTACGCAAAACAAAACAAAACAAAACAAAACTGGTTGCTAGACCCTAATGTCAAGAAATCCTTAAGTTCCCCTGGACCTTTCCACACATTTTAGTCTCATTTGCTACAAACGCTTCTGCAGGATAAAGGGCTTAGATTCTTCTCTCGTTCCATCATATGTAGTCACTGACATTTGGGCAAAGTGAGAAAAAAGAAGCATAGAAAAGAGTGCTGATGAAATAACACATATTCGAGTGCAAAATAAACTTCTGTGTAAAGCACCCATCCTGACTCCAAATTAGATATAGTGAATGCCTTGGGTGGCTCAAAGGGTTATGTCAAGAACGTTATTCCATTTCTTTCACACAGTTGTGTGTGTTGTTCTCATTCTAGATATATTAAAAAGTTCTGTTGCCTACATTTTGAGGGGAAAGAATAAGTTATTGTTCTGATGGAGAAATTTTATGAAATGCTTTTGCACATAGATGAGTGTAACGGGACAGATCCAGAATGTGACTTCAGCAAAGTGACGATGGTTCAGGTCAGAAGTTGGGTGCCTGGCTCCAAAGATGGGGTTTACATTGCTGAATTCTGTGTGCTTTGAATGTGGGAGAGTTTGTGGTTTGTGAAGAGGATTTGCAACAGCCAGGACACGGAGTGGAGGAAATGCTGGAGACAGTTGTGCCTCTGCAGGTCTGTTCCTCAGAAGTTTAACTCAGCTTTCTTATTCCTGTATTAAAAAAAAAAAAAGGTGGAAAAAGTTATTTTTGTTTCTCTACTGAGAAAACAGTAGTCATTTCTCTTATTTCATTACAGAAAAAAATTTAGAAATGAACCGCCCTTGAATTGTTTCATGGGAAACTGCAGCTTTCAGGCAATTTCATGGCATCATTTGTTCCTTCTGTTGACATGGTGTGTGGCTGTAGGAGAGAGAGGGTGAGATTTTGTGCCTCTTCTCCCAGCAGTAACATAGAACATTTCCTTTTCTAAACTACTGCTTCACTAAAGTATTTCCTAGTCTTGTAAGAGGGGGGTGAGATATTTTTCTGAGGTGATGACTTTACCCAGAAATGACAGTGCAACTAATGCTGGCCTGGGTCTTCTGTGCTGGGAACTTGCGTCCAGTGTGCTGTTTTTTCCTCCTGTCAATGAACGAAGGCACCTTTTTTGAAGGCTGGAGTCAAATAAACAATGGTCCTGCAGCAGGTCACAGTGTGACTTTTGTAAATCTGTCTGAAGCAATGGGACCTTACGCAGTGGAAGTGCATCCAGGGCAGGATGTGAACAGGGCTGGCATGGGGCAGGGCTGAATTGGAATTTCCCACAGAAGAGCTGGAAATAAAACAGGGGAATTCAGGATGAAATTCTAAAATGAAAATTAACTAGGAAGCTCAAAGCAGGACAATAATACATTTCCCTTCTAAGTGAAATTTCTGTAAAAATTCAGAAATATTTTTTTCTCAAACGCCTTTTGTTTCCGACCCTGTTAAATGTTTTAAAACATTAAAAGATTTTTGTGACTTGGTAAATTCCAACTCATATAAGCAGTCAGATTATGTTATTGAATCAAGCTATAGTTATAAAATCTCATTGAAGACATAGTTGTAATTCTTCTACAATGATACGTTTTGAGCTGATAGATGTAGATATTTCTGTCTGATGCTTTACCATTCTAAGGAGTTTGCTATTGCTTTATTCCATTACAAGTGTTTAATAAACTGGCTACTTCAAAACACCCTGTGGAATTTTGAATGTACCATTTTTCCCCGCAAAAATTCTTCAATCTCTGAGCTACAGGTTAAAATGAATAATTACCCTACCATACAAATGGCTTCTGGATTTAGTAAATAAATACTGCTTTAGTTTTCAGTATGGATGAGCAATAGTTCCAATTAATATTTTGAGATAATTACATCAGACATCTTTCAGAACCCACCCCACCAAAAAACTCTCCAAGACCAACATGAAACTAATTAAGCATAACTAATACTCTTAATTAAATATACATTGTGAATTTAAAATAGTTTTACAGCATTTGCTATAGTGTGATTGCTGCTTCAGCAGTGAATATGAGAACTGATTCTAGCTAGCACCTATAGAAGAATTATGTCTGGAGTTACATAAGTTGTGCTTTAAATATGGGCAGGTTGTGAGCCACAGCAGCTTAAGCTTATCTTTAAGCATACCATCATTTGATAGAGGGTTTTGCATATTCATACACACCTCTGTTTTACAGGACTCCAGCAGATAAGCTTTGCCTGGTCACCTCGTGGCAGTTTTGGGCATTTTTGCCCCAAGCTGTTCACTTGGGCCACGTGCTGGATCCCATTTCTCCACCAAGGAACCAGCAGCTGGGAGCCCCAGCCACATCACTGCCAAACTCATAGTTTAGATAACCCTGCCTTCATTATTCATCGAACATAGGCCAAACTTTCATTGAAATGTCTGAGACATGGGCACATAAACCATTTTTGTTGTCTGGGAGGAGTGGCCTTGGACATTGGAGCAGAGTAAGCTGTTGGGCAGACGATAACTGCTTGAAATCTATAGATTTTCCAGAGTTTGCCCCCTTGTTTACCTGAAGCTGCTTTATATCTCTGTATCAATTTTTCTTTTCTGTTAATTATTACTGCCTTATTTCCCAGCAGGCACATTAGACTTGAGTCTTCTTTTACATGAAGTTACACTGATGTGATTCTGGACCTAGGGAAGTAAAAGCAAAATGCTTGGAACCTGTGTGGCTTCCACTTCCACTTCATATTGGTAATTTTAATGGGAGCAGATCTTTTATTAAGTAAGACAAAATTCTCATTGTAACAACTCAAATAGCAGTGTCCTACATCAGTGGCCTTTTTTATCTCAAACTATACTTTCCATGGCAATGTAAAAAAATATTGCCGTATTAGTGTATTCCTTGTTACTGCATAAAGAAGTTGAAAAGTCCTGTTTATTTGCCCTTGCTAATTTGTGCTCTACACTGCTTCCAAAAGCAAGGAGACAAGTGCTAAATGTTAATAGACACTATGAAGGAAAACGTATTTTTATTTGTTAAACCCCTTACAAAGTTAGAAGTCAGCCCTAGAAAACAGACCTTTTAAAATTCCTTATAAAAAGAAAACAAGGTTCTTTTTCGCTTTTCATGGATATCAAAGGAATTTTGTACGTGAATGAGAGCATCTGGCTCTAATTGTGTTAAATAGCCTTAAGCGTTTGACTTTAACTATAGAAACTGAGGAATTCCACTATTGGTATCTCACTTCTTCATATACCTTTCAGACACAGAAGGAATCAGGATGCTGTTTGTATTTCAACAACAAGCCTTAAAAAGGAAGAAACGTGACAGAAGCAGAATATTGCAGTAAGTTTTGATTTTGGAACAAGCAACACACTCCACATGGATCAGAACAGGAAATTGATACAGAAACTGGAGTCCTTTCTTAAAACAAATCAATTTGGCCCAATTGTTTTGCATTCTCAGTCTCAGACATTATGAATGCAGAGTATTATGTAAACGTTTATACTTATTTATTAGCAGTATGAGTAGCATATGCTATACTGTTCATGATTTAGTTTTCAGTTCACACATATTACAACCCTACCAAATCGCTTTAGACAATAGCATTTCTTTATAGTTTGAGTATACATGAGGATATTCCTGGAATTATGTATGTTGAGGGAATTATATTTTAGAACTAGGATGGAGGACTGAGAGAGAGAAAAAAAAGGCATAAAATAAAATTTAATGACAGACTTCTCTTTAAGATGAAGTCTTTCCTTTCATTGCAGTGTTCATTCATTTCTGTGGAGTGTAAGTAAACAGAAAGGAAATAGCTTTTGGCCCGATGAGCACTGGGAGGATGTTTCTGGACAAGAATACTTTGTATGCTGTACATCCAGACAGTTTTCATTGCACTGGCTGGAAGAGATTGCCAGGCATTAATGTTATTAGTGAAAAATGCCGAAGCTGAAGAAGATAAATCCTCACCTAAATGTTACAGCTCAAGCAGTTAAGAAGTCCAGTGAAACTGTGATACAGTTTTAAAGAAAAGAGGGCATGAAAAATGAGTTCGTAAGCAGAAGCTGTCACTATATACAGATGGCTTTAGTAGTCCAGAATTATACCTGCTGCCAATGTGATTCTACAAATTATGGAGTGCAGCGGCCCTGATCCAGCAACGATGAGATTTCGTGTCATCCATGCCCCGCTGATGCGATGACTTACAGTTCTGATGGACACAGGAAAAACTGATCAGCACCCAGAGACTTTCTTACAGAGAGCTACAAAGCACTGGGCTGTGTTAATGCCAGCTTCCTAGCGCCCTGCTTAATCTGCCCTTGCCTTATGATTTCATAAAAAAGCTTGTGTTTATTTACACGCAGACCAGAGCACCCCAAGTAAGGCAGGATGGAATTAAAAGGCAAATAAAGAGGGCTGTCTGTATCCGCATACTGAATTTTAAGGAACTTATTGATTGCAAAATAGTTTAAACAAAAGCAATAAGACATGACAGTCTTTTTTGCTGTTATTTAGTTTCATACGGACAGTCCTTTGTGTTTACAGTCAGTGAGTTGTGTGAGTTCAGACAACTCTAGGCTGAGCTGTTTTGTCCTTGTGGTATTTCAGATTTCACACCTCATGCTGTAAAACTTTCCAGGACCAGCTCTGTGCTTTGAAGTATACAGTGTATGGCAGTAAACATTAACGAGTCATAAATATATTTCGCCAAAAAACCACGTTTTACAGATTATGCTTGCCTTAGTCTGTGGTGATACCGTTCATTATTCTGCAATTTCAAGAATGTGTAGGATGGCAGATAGCTTGAAATCATGCTGTTTTGTTGAAGCAATCAGACTTTATGGAAAATTTTTGTCTTAAAGGCTTAAAGTAAACAAATAGATATTGAAACAAATTGTTGTGGCTGCGTGTTTTCTTGACCCAAATAGTTAAAAGGTTTTTGCTGCTGCTTAACCATGAATGAATTTCTATTCAAATGAAATTGTCACAACAGCAAACAGACTCTGAAGAATATGACAGTTAAAAGTGTGATGTTTAAGAGCTAATATTTTAATTAATATAACGCTTGCCAGCTTATGTTAACAAAGGGCTAGTCTAATGAAAGCAGAGTGTAATTATTTGCCCTGGATGCCAGCTGTCAGTGTATAGATACTGTGCATTCAATTATACCGAGCTGAAGACAAACGTGCAACACGTCTAATAGATATTTGTGACTGTACAGCTGCGCTTATGTGTCTGTACGAAGCTATGTTTTGACAGACTTCGCGAATACAGGTCAAGATCACAGCCATCCTGATTTCACTATGTCTGTCATGAGAGTCCCTCGCATTAACGTTGGCTGATGGCCCATGCGCTGGTGAGAGGTTTTGGTGTAGGCCGGGCCTCTACACTGTGCTCAGAATTAAAGGTTTATCGTGGGGCTCGGGTATTTCCTTTCTTGCTGTTTTCTCACAGCCTGTAATGGCAGCGACATCTTCCTTGGCTCACTCCACCCGTGCATTCCTATTCCTTCTGGTTTTCAAGTCATCCCACTTTTCCTCCTGAGCCCCTGGGTAACGTTAAACACTCTGTTTCCTGTCTTAATTGGTGTGGCCTCCTCACACTTATTTAAGGTTTCGGTCCTGTGATTAGAGCCTTTGCAGGCTGACTCTAGAGAGTTTTGTAGACTTGCTGGGAAATAGATTGGCCCTCTGCATGGGTCCACTCACAGAACTATGTATTAAGTGCAAAGTCTTCGTAGAAAGAAACTGCTTAATTATGACAATAGTAATACCAGAAACACGAAAAAATGCGCACACCCGTCTATATACAAGTACGCATATTGAGGTCGATAGATGAAGGAGCAATTCTTCCCACAAAACAATACCAAGCACAAGGGATCTATTTTTTAATTACAAAGTAAAATATTCCAAAATTGTGTAATTGATGGATGGGAAGCTTCAGCAAAGAGCTGAACATAAGGGAACCTGACATTAAATGTTTGGTATGCTGCCATGACATTTGCTGAATTTTATTTTTATGCTGAATTTAAACCCTCAGTGCTGCTAAATTTGATTCTTAGAGGAATAATGCAAAATAATGGAAACATAAAATAGAAAAGAGTGTAACTCTTGTGAATGTGGTCAGATACTACAATTTATACTTCTGGAAATGATAAAAAAAAAGATTTATTTTGTTTTGCTTTGAAATTCCTCTACGTACAAAGAGTGGAATCTTCTTTAAGAATTAGTGGGTTACTTTAAAGAACAATCCTTTAGCTTTCCTTCATTTTAAATCCAGGCTTTTCAGTATATTCACCCTCTTTCATCTTTTCTCTTTGTGGAAGGAGAAAATAAATACCACCGATTGATGTGAACATTTATATGCATCCTTAAGATGCTGACATTCAGCAGGCTTGATCTACCCATTTTGTTAAGTTGCAGTAGTGGCAAATAATGGCCATCATTCAGTATTTACCTTTGCTGATGTGTCTTAGGTAAGATAGGTATTTTTTTGGGCTTTACCTGTATTATGAGGATAACTTGTCCTAGCCCTTGGTTTTCTCTCAGGTATGTCTCAAGTCTCTTGCAAGGTGGAAATAATTTGGGTACTAGAGTATGCCATTCTGTTAAAGAACCTGTTTGGTCATAGGAAAATTCATTGCAAGAATGAAGACTGGGCAGGTAAAACAGGAATTTTGCATGGATTGCCTGGCGGTTTCCCTGGATGGTAATCTATTCAAAAGGCCCAAACATGTTTACCATGGGCTGCCTGAGGTGTTGGATCCATCAGTTCATAAAGTCCATCTGGGGGTCCTGGGACATGACCTAGGCTAGATGAGGGTAATGCTTTTCTTATCTAAACATGAATTATCATAATCACATCTCTTAAATCCTTGAGTGTGAAGGACTGTGTGCAAGTCCCTTGGTATTCTCTGGACCTTACCTCACTCTCTCTTCCCAGAGAATTCAGTACTTGTGGAACCTCAAGGTATAGTTGTAGTTTAAAGATGTACATTGAACAGTGAAGGGAACAGTGACGGAGCTACACAATGACTATTAATGATTTCTGATCAATCTGAAAAGAAAACATGGTGAAGTATTCTTATAAAAGAGGTAAATACATCAGTGACTCTTGCTGATCAATTAGGCTAATCCGACCAGTGATCCCTAGAACTTGGTCAGAGTTTAGGGAGGTAGTACTACTAGTTGGACAGGGTTATGATTGCAGTATTCATGCACTTTCTCTAAGTAAAGTGATTTATGATAAAGACCAAAAAGGAACATCTCATGTTTGTGCATTAGGGAAAAACAAAAAAGACAATGCAATGTTTTTGAACTCATACATGTTCACAGTCCCAGTGCAAATAAAATGGCTGGGTTTTAATATGGGGGGACCTAGAGAAATAAAAAGCAATGGAAAAATCTCGATCAGCTAGGATTTTTTAAAACTTCAGCTTGCCTTGCCTATATTGAAATTTTTACCCACATTAGGTAGAAATTTGCCTACTTTGTGTGAAATGAGGCTAGGCTATGAATCAGGTAAGATGACCTATGGCCTAAGGTTTTGAGCTGTAGTAGACTCAGTGGGCCTCAGAAGACAATTAAGAAGCTATCTTTCCTTTGGGAAAGTTTCTTCCCAAAGGACTTTAAGGGTTTGGCAAAATGTTTATGGCTAACTACATTAAAATTGCAGACCATGAGCAGAAATTATGTCTGCTGTTTGTGCCTTCGCTCCAGGATGCTCTCTGTCAATGCATGTGGACATCAGTTTCCCAAAGTTCATATGTGCTGTTGTCCTGCTTTACTTTTGAAGAAAAAAATGGAAAGCATAAATGCTGATGCTATTACACATCAGTCCAGCCACACTCAGGGGACCTCTGCTAACCTCTTCTTGAAAGGGGAGGTGGCCTCAGGGGGAAGGGTGCAACTCCTTTCCAGCACATGGTCTCCTCTCTGCAATACCTGGGGTACACCGAGGCACTTTGTTCTCCCCATACCTCTTTCCAAACACAGGAATCTGAGCTCTTTGCTTACTTATTATTTAAAGAAGAGAATATCTAGGCTCAGTTGGGAAGACCAGATTTTACCCCCCACCTTCCTTTCCTGCAGCTTCCCCTCCTTCTATTCTTCCTATCAATAGTGAAGAGAGAATGAAAGTTTTAGATGTTTGAGAAGGCAGGATTCCGTCCTAACTTCCCTGCCTTTGCACAGAGGCTGGTGTAATGCTGCAACAGAAGTCGCTGGAGTGATGGTATACCCCCTTCTAGAAACCCAGCAAAAGACAGAGACTTTCTCCAGGGGGAACAGAGTTCTTAAGATGTGACCGAATCCCAAACCAGTATATTCTTAATCCACGTGAACCTTGGCTAAAATAGATAACATGGATTAAACAGTCAATGAATTGGTCTTTAATTCAGATTAGTCGCTCAAATTCTGCTACATTCAGCTGCTCATTTGACTGCTTTGCATTATTCCAGCAGCACAAAGCAGCAAGTGAATATGTCCCAGTAAAATTCTTGTGAAATCATAGATTTGTTTAATAATCGCTCAGCCAGCTTGATTTGCCCCTTTTACAAGTCACCTCAGTGAGACAGCAGTAAGCTGGAAAAGTTTGTGGTACGGCAGCCCTAAGAAGGCTTTTGCCTAGGGGAGTATCGTGTGTTACAGAAGTGATGAGAAAAAACCAAATCTTTGAATGTTTTCTTCAGTCTGATTGCAATTTCAATAGCGCTTACTGCAGAACATGCAAAGCTAAGATTTCTCCAATTTTCTATGGGACTTGCTTTCTTGTTCCTTCTCACTGTTTTACCTCACAGTTTAAGTCTATCAATTCTCTCTTTCAGGTTGTGAAAAATCTCTCTAGAATAAGCACCCCATGGAGCCAATTATTTGCATGATTTGAAATGAGGAATTTGTCAAACGTAACCCTTTTTTCCCATCCTTTAACAGACAAGCTCCCACAAATATGTTTGCTGCTTAAAATTGCCTGTCGATGTAAAGAAAAGTCTTGTTAACAAGAACTACTGGAAAGAACCTTGTAATTTCTTAGCATAACAAGGTTTTGGGATGTCAAGGTTGTGTGCCATATGTACTCTGAGTTCTGGTACAAGTTCTGTCTTATTCCTGAGTCAAGCATTTCCCAGAACTTGCTCTCACATAGCACAATGGTTAGTGCAGTGCTATAAAAAGTGGTGGATGCAATAAAAATGACAATGTATAAAGGCAGCTTAGAGTAATATGGAACTAATTTATTGAACACAAATATAATTTTCCATACCGTACATTTTATAATTCAGCAGTTCTAGAAACTGCATATACAGCAGCAAATATAAGAACATGGACACCTTACTGAAATTAGAGCAAATTTGTCAATAGCTTCAGCAGGAAGGTGCTGAGGCCTGGGATTGTTTCTTAAAGACCATTGATAAATAGAAAAACACATTCCAAAATGTGATGATTGCAAGTACTCTACAAACTGAGGATATAATCTGCTGAGCATGGAGTTTGTAATATACAAATTGTGTTCACACAATGGGAAGCTGAGCTTTAGTCCAGATAAAATTGGTACCTTTACAGGGAAGGGGTTTAAGATATCTTTTTGTCTTCTATTTAAGACTAGTCCACATATTGTTTGTACTCTGATTTAATTTTATGACAGTTTATGAACATATGATAAACTGGTCAGACCACTTGTGTTTTATTGTGGTTTAATTAAGTATGTAGGCATATTTGAATGATTTACAGTGATTTAAGTGAATCAGGTTCTATAGTGCAGTCATTAAATCTGCTAAAAAACCCCAGTGTATAAACAAACTGTAGGATTTTGTTTGATCAGTTGTCAGAAGAGAGGGTAAGTTCCTCTATTATTATTGGCAAAACATGAGTTGCATAGTGTAATCTCTCAAGATAAAGTTAAGACATTCTTTTGCAATTAGGCTTAAAACCAAATCCTAATTATAAAGGATTTGTATTATTAATTTGCCATAGAATGGGAAATACAGAAAGAAGAATTTACCCTATGAAGAGAAATACTCAATGAAGTCTAAGGCATTTTACACAGAAGTTTGTGGACTGAAAAAACATAGAACTTGTCGGTGAAAAAGATGCACTTGTCCAATAATGGGTGATTCTTACTGAATCTTTAAATTACAGGAGAGGATGTTTGGGTCTTCAATCTCCCTTACGTGAACTAGTCTTCTCAGCTTTAAAAAGTACAAGATATGGAAAGGCTGGGAGACGGGTGCCAACTGCATCTCAAGAGAATGATGTGCAATTCTTGAAACCTCCAGGGACGATGCATGCATTTCTGGGAAATATTTTCTTATAAGAGCAAGGATCAGGTTTGACTTCAGTATAAGCTACAGGCTGTCAGCCACGAATCTAAGGTTCTCAGTTTGTTGTTTCACTTCGGGCACTTGAATTAGGTAGTTCTAGGCTGGCCCTACAAATGATATTCATTTTGTGTTTATCTTTGTTAAATTTATTAAAAATGAAATGCATCTAGTTATCCAGCTGTCAAAATGGGGATTTGCATGAATAAACATAAATTATGTTTATCCTGGTATTTGGCTTCTCCTCTGAAATTGAGAATTAGTATAACGAAGGATAGAGGCTGTTCTTTATCAAAGCCAAACCGAGTCAGGACAGAATTATATGGAGTTGTGATTACACATTTCAGTAGTTGGCTTCAGCTTTCAGGTGATGATTTAGTAGTAGTCAATAACGAAGGACAAGGCCCTTGTTGGGTGACGTTCCTGATACGTTCAAGAGATTGCCCGTATAGAGAGGGCCTGTATTTGAAATGTTTTACTTCTGCTCTGGAAGGAGAGTGGTGTTTAAGCAAAAGCTTCCCTCCTTCAGCCAATAGCCAGAGAGGAACGACTGTATCAGCTAGAAAAAACCCAACTTTGTGACTTTTTGGATAGTCCAATCTTTCTCGATTATAGGGTTTCTTGAAGTCAGTTTGAACTATGCAGGTTGGAACAGTATTCTAGGCGTGTTCTACTACATCTAACTATTTTAATGATTCTTTCTATTAGCAGGTATTTTAGGGCAGTAGCAAACTATATACTGTGAGGAACTGTGACCACAGTCTCTTCAATAAAGTTTCATAGGAAGAATTTCCTTTGTGCACAGCTTGGCTGGAGCAAAGCTGAATCTATAAAAGTTTTTATGTTGACTCTGTAAGATTACATGTAATCGAGCTACCTTCTCTATAATAAAAAACCCTGCTTGCTCATATACCTCTGTGTGAATGCCAAAACCAGTTTCCCATTGTATCAAATACAGAACATGCGTAGTTCTGCTAAATGGCCTGAAGTTTTCCTTTTTTAAAATGCCGCTGTATTATTTAAGCCTCATTGCTTTGCACTTTTAAAGATAATTTATTTTTCTCTTAGTTTTTCTTATGTTTCCTTTCTTTTTTTAGGAGAAAACACCCTAAAAGAAAGATCAAATAAAATGGAAATTATTATAAAATAAGCATAACTTTTAAAATATTTAAGCCAGTAAAATTCACGCTCACATCAAAGAACTGAAAATAATATACAATTTAAGCTTCTTGGTTCCCATACAATGAATCACTTGGCTTAATTATAGGTATGTCAAAGTAGATAAATAACATTGCTATGTGATGTTTTCCTGATCAGGAGCAATGCACATTTCCCCGTATCGATCTAAACCACATGCACATGCAATGCATATTTTGTGTATACAATGCATATGAAGTAAGTTGTGTATACACAAATATGGTAAGTTAATCTCAACAAGCAGAAGGTCCAACAACCATAGATGGGCAAAGCGGCAAGCTAGATGGCAAAGCAGAAGGCTAGGGGCAATAGCATGTGTAGTTTATCATAGGCAAGGCCTAAAAGTCATGCAGTATCTTATTTTTATAAAAAAAACCCAAACATGCATTTGCTGCATTTTGGGGGGAGGACGTGTTTCAAAACAGACAAATGGTGAATGCAGAAATGGTGAAGACACATTTGTACAGAGCTTTAAAGTGACTTTCAGACCCGATTGAGGATAGGTTAACTCTGCATTGTAAAATGACAGTTTTGTGAAAAGCATGGGTGCTGAAACAGACATTTCTGAGGCATTTCTGGTGAAAAATATGTTGTGAGGTGTGCTATAGGATTACATGGGTTAGTCAGTCAGGTTGGTGTAGAAATGCCAGGAGTCAGCCAGTTACTGTGACACTGGCTGTGTGAGGCAGCCACATGGTGTCTGGTCCTAATTTTCTGTGGTTTTTCATGGGTGGGTGAAGAGTCTTACTCTATTTCCGTAATGTATTTTTCCAGTCATAGTTGCTGCTGTTGTTTTCCTTTCAAAGAGGCCTGTACCTATCAAAATGACATTACTGATGAAATTTCCTACCTCCCAATTAACATTATAAAGTCAAGCAGTATTATTGAGCCTTTTCCTTATTATTTCAGGGGAATATTTAATAAACTTTGGGCCTGCTTCAGGTTTCAGTGGCACCAATGCTGACCTAACACAGTTAGAACCCGAAGACAGAAAATTTCTCTCGTGTGAAATGCTGAGATTTAAAAATGTTCATATCAGACAGGAAACAAATCTAGTGGCAATGCAGACAGAATATGTGAAATACATGTTCAGTTGCTTTCTGTCCCTCTTCCATACGTCAGCCCCTATGGCGATTCTGCGTTTTCAATGACAAGCTACTGCTTCAGCTGCCCACCCCATGCTGCTACCAGACTCGCGTAGCAGAGACAGCAGGATGGGTGTTGTCTCACTCTGTGGCTTGGTGTTAACTCCCATGGTGGCTAATATAAATGGAAATTGATGGTTGTTTGCGGGTATATGTGGCTGCAAATGAGGGTGGCTGAGCAGTCAGCATATATTTGCACTCACTGCTCCCGTGAGAAGGACAGAAAGCTGGCATGGCCAGCAGTGGGATGGGCAGGAGGAAATGTCCCCTCCACACTCACCAGTTATACCCAGTACAGGCTGCAAGTCAGGGTCATCAGTCTTATGAGTGATGGGTAATGAGCTCTCCCCACACTTAATTACATAAACAAAGTGCTTTTGTTTATTATGCAAACAGAAGTTTTTACAACTACCAGGTAACTGTAAGAAAATCCTTCTCCAGGGTAAGGAGTACCTTTTAGGCTCTAGGAAATTGAAATTCAAGTTCCTTGTTTCACTCAGGTATGTTCCCGTGAAGTGGTTTTGTTCTAACAAAATGAATTGTTCCACTGAGACATTTCTGACTAACTCCAATCATAATCCATTCAATACAACTAAATTCCTGTATAAAGAGGAAAAAAATTGCAGATTGTGTTCCTGAATCTGTAATGCTTCAGAGAAGCTAATTTATACAATATTTCTTTAATTTCTAGGAAAAAAACCAAAGTAATATTGGATTATGATATACATCCAGCATTTTGATAATTACAAAACTATGAGGACATGGCTTCAAGCTGCAGCAGGGTAGGTTTAGACTGGACATTAGGAAAAAATTCTTCACAGAAAGAGTGGTCAGACACTGGAATAGGCTGCCCAGGGAGGTGGTGGAGTCACCGTCCCTGAATGTGTTTAAGAGACATTTATATGTGGTGTTAGGGGATATGGTGTACGGGAGAGCTTTGTAGAGTGGGGTTGATGGTTGGACTTGATGATCCCAAGGGTCTTTTCCAACCTAAATGATTCTATGATTCTATGATTTCACGCTTAGCTTGAGCTATTGAGTCCTACTGTGTCTTCACAATTTTGTTCCACTTTTCACCCCTTTGCCCCCAAAATCAGACAAGTTCTGCACCAGGAAGAACTCCCAAGGTGTTCAAGCCCAGCAAATTTCACATACATGAAGTGAGTGATGCAGGCACTTGTCTAAATCTTTGAAGTGATGACTTTCTGAGGTCCTGATGGAGGCTACCCAACTGCTGAGTTAACTGGCAGGTTAATGGTGCAGAGTAAAAAGCCTGCCATTCATTTACTGAGTCAGTTGTGCTGCACGGACACACATTCTGCCTCTGTTTCTCTTGCCATCTTGCAGCCTATGGGGAGAGGTGTGAACAATTAGCTAATGAAGAGCACACTATGTCTAGACAGAGCTAACTGTTAGCAGATGATCACTGTTTATATTTTCCAGTGAGCTGAATAACACGAGCAAGATAGATGTGCATCAGGAATATGTATCACTGGACTCCAAACTACTGTCCTTCTTGTGGTGTTTTTTTCCCCTTCACTGTCAGAAGTACAGATCATGCTGAGTCCCAGCCTCATCATTTCTTCAGTGATGGAGAGGCGTGATGATAAGATCTTTGAAATATTTACCTTCTGCACAGGGTTTCCTCTTCTGGTCTTGAATTTAAAAATAATGGTATGTATTGCTTTTCACCCACTGGGGATTAAAGGATCCAGGCTTAAATATTGTACTGGCAGCAATGTGAGAAACCGAGCTAGACTTGAAGATAGGGGCTAGCTTGGGGCTTGGGAATCAACAGATCAGTTCCTAGCTTTGTCGCACATTTACTGTTTGACCTTGCACAGATCATTTTTCTTCACTTCACCATGCCTTGCTTTGTCATCTGTAACGTGTGGATAAAGGTGCAGCATACAAGGACAACTATGTGAAAAGTATGACATTGCTTCAATTAGGGGAAGGACTTGCAGATATTCCTGTCAATGAACTTGCACATGGACATTTGTAGTACATTTTCTTTTACATAATGATTTTGTGGAAGGTAGACACAAGCAGAAATGAAAGCATGGGGGTAACTGTTTGTCATTTCATCTATCTTTCTGCAGGCGAGGCTTGAGAGCTAGATTGCTTTGTGGTCCTACAAATATAAAGCAATTTTTTACTAAACATTCAAGAAATCTTCTAACTGTAATGCTTAAGTTGTACCAAGTAATGGAAGCCATTAGGACAGCTATCATCTCGAAGTACAGTTTTAGGTATAAAGAAAAGATTTATGGTTCTGTCTGGTTTAAAATGAAATGGGAATGTTTTTAAAGGGGTTGCTATTAGGAAACATTTTGGCTTTTCTTTCTAGCTATAAACAGATGCTTATTCATATTATGCCAGATTTACTAGCTAAGGCTGCTCTTCATCAGCAATGCATAAATCCCTCTTGACTGATTGGCGAGGCACAACAAATAAGCTGGCATACAATGGACGAGCTTGCTTACTGGCTTTGCAGTGATTTTATAGTCCTATTCCTGCAATATTCCTATTGACTTTGGTGGTCCAAACTCAGTTTTTAAGATCTGCTCACAAGAAGAAATTCTGAGGGATCGTACTTTGTCCATGCTGAGAGTTGGATGCAAACTACATCATATACAATATAAAGCAAAACTCTCAAAGCCAAGAAGGGACTGAGCACACCCTGTCTGTTTTGTGGTCAATATTGCCTTGAATAAATTACATGGAAGATACAAAAGAGGAAGGAAATGTTATGACTTTGCTAATGTGACCCTGCATTGTCTATGTAGGTTTTTGAGTAGCTGTCTATCCAGCCCTCCAGGCTATATCCTTGCCTGGGAAAGATCTGAAAAATGATGCAACAAAACAGTGCATCATAAATCCCTAACAGATTGATAATGACTGAAAGTGATCACCTCTCTAGGGATGAAGTTGTTTATTATACTGTCACTTGTCTATAAGAAATGCTGGCATTGCTAGGTGTGGTAATGGAAACCAAACACCACAGACCCCTTGTGGACAGGCCTTGGGAATGGACTTGCAAAATCCCCTTATTCCCTGTGGTGATCTTTTCACCTAAGAGATCTCATTTTTCCATTCGTTACTAGCACTTATGCTTTGGTGACAAAGAGCATAGATATGAAGTCTACCGCAGGCCCTCTTAAACAGAATTAAGCCCAGTCAGTTTTGGGCGAAAAAAATAAGTTTGGACACTTACAGGTAGATGTCCACATCCTAAGTCATCACCCCTTCTTGCCTTTATAGCTATGTGAAGAAGAAAAGTCACATTTAGGTCATGATCCACGTGATTTAATTCACACTTCTGTGTCAGCATGAGATAAATATGAAACTAGAAATACTATGTTCTCTCCATTGACAGTGAAGGGAGCCAAAGGTGACTCGCTTATGTGCAGATGGCAACACTGAAAACCTCCTCTAGATTGCTTTAATGGGACTCAAAATATTTAAGTTATTCTGCAGAGTTTGGGAATCATGAGGGTTAAGTCCCCTTTTAAGATCGATGCAGTTTTCAGATGTCTCCTCAAAAGGTCACAGTGACAACTGAATTAAAAGACTTGAGTTTGAACAGGAGGACCTCTGTCCTGCATGCTGTGCAAGGTGAGGAATTCCACTCTACATGCTCATTCTCCCTGTGAGAGCATTAGAGGACCTGACACTAAAAGCCCTTCTGTAGATCAGGATGTTTGTTTGACAAATCTCTGCTTTGACTTAGAGGAACTGGGTTTTTTGAAGGTTGCCAATCTTGCACATTGCAAAGGGGTAGAAAGAGGTCAGCTACAGTTCAGTAGGAAATGAGTAGAACGCCACTGGATTCACTTTACCAAGGATCCCTTGAAGACATTTAATCAGAATGAATTTCTCTTCAGTCTCGTCAAGGCTGATAAACTTCATGAGAAGACCAAGTAATTTATTCCTGCTATTAAAAGCTTGAGATTTGGAGAGGACTAAATGAAGGGAGCCCTCATTATTTGTATTTATACACCATACACATTGAACTATTTTTAGCTTTCATGCTGTATTCTTAACACATTTGAAGTATAGAAGTGGAAACTGGTAATAATTTGTCTGTGAACTACATGCCTGTGGGGTGTAAGCTAAAATATCCTCTTTGATCTGACAATGAAGTGAATTTGTGTCATGGACCACACACTTGCAACAAGGCAAGCAGTGGAAAGATAGAGGGAAGGGTTTAAGCATTAATGCTAGGGCCCATGTACAATGCATCTTTTCCTCTCCACTCTGCCCTAAGATTAAAAGGCAGTTGCTGGGGTATTTAGAAGAGTTCTGCGTTGATGTGGAACACAGCAAGACTTTGAGCTTAGAACTAATGCACATTAGTGGAAAATAAAACTATTTTTTATGGCTTTACTGGTGTCTGTGTTTTGACAATTTTGTTGTCTTTCTCTAAGTGCTCTTTGTTCAGAGGTGGGAGAAATCAGTTCATTAGGTGACCTTTATAGGTGGATTGTTTTCCATTCTTCCTAGTTGACAGTGTAATGGATTTCAGCACTTTCAGTCAATACAGGATGTGTTTTTATGCAGCTTCTTTGTGTGTCTTTTTATTTTTCTTTTAAATATGCTGACCTTATTCGTCACAGACCAGAAGTGTAGGTCTGTGGTTATGTAGTGTGAGCATATTCTTTAAACATGTTTGCATTAAGATGTACAGAAACAACCATTCAACCCTGATAATACTGAAAACACTGATTTTGCTGAGGTTATATGAGGGATGGGTTTGCCTCTATGTGAAAGTCAGCTGATGGTTTTCATCATGAGGAAGAGTCTGAATAAATGTGTGTCGCTTATTTGGGATATCCTCCCTTTCCCCTGTAGAAGATATGAAAATGTTGTCCTAATAGTAATTTCATCATGCTGCTTCCCACTAGATACAAGCACCGACTATCTTGCCGACATGAAATATTGGGTGTTTTTTCATAACAAATGAAGCATAAATAAAACAGAACGTCCTTATGCTAGAAGGCAAATGGAGAAGGATATTAAAAGTGCTCTAACTGTGATCAGTGAAATTCTTAGCTGTCCCAAAGTGACTTAGGCTCACTAGTCTGATTAATTTTTTACCATAGTTATGCCCCTGAAACACTTAGTGTTTTTGGAAATCCAATCTACTCACAATGCAAGTACATGGAAATAAGAACTCTGCCCAACTCACTGCAGTAAATTAAAATCAGATGTCTGAAGACAGCCTCTAGCTGTCTGCCCTGCCTGTCTTCTGGATGGTGTTGCCCACGAGTTAGGGATCTCCTATAAAGAATTGTTTGAATTGCCACAGTGATTTGTGCAACACACTAAGATAAACTGAAATCAGAGCTGGTTTACCTCATGTGACCAGCTGAAAACAGGAGCTGAGTTGTGAACAGCTTAGATGATGCCGTCCTGAGGCTAGCAATGTCCCCCACAGGGGTGGGCTGGGAAGCTCACGGAGTGACCAGCTCAGCCATCCAACTTTAAAATGCCACCGCAAGTCTGTCAGAAGCTCTCATTGAAAAAGAATACCCTTAGACGTGCAATAATTACCATTCATAGAGGAAGCCACCATCTTAGCAGAAGGCTTGGTCCTGGTCTCCTGCTCCCTTGTTGACAACAATAGAAGGAATTCTGCCCAAATAAGGACACCATGGTTCTGTCTGAGGAAGAGGACATAGAAAAAAGTGTCAGATAATTTCAGAAGGGCAGGAGAGTTTCTTTATTTGTTGACAGCTTTTGAAACTGAGTATCATGTAAAGCAAAAGTCTCATGTAAACTAAAAGACCAGCACAGAAAATATCAAGTACTGACTCTCCCACCTTGACAAAGTGATTGGTATTAGGAGGACATTAAAACTACCTCCAACTCTCCAAACTCTCATTCTAGTTCCTCTCAATAAAAGTGAAAACCTCTGTGGCCAGGTCTGTTAGTAGGTCTGTCCAGGAGGATGAAGCCATAGGAAAGTCAAGGCTAGCAGTGTGTCCATCTCAAGAGCTGCCTTATGGAAGCATAAACTGGTACCAAGTGCCTCAGCTCCGGGAGCACCAGCTTGTGCCTATGTGAACTGACATGAAATCTAGGCCTGACCCTGACAGTATGTGCCTAGGCAGAAATGTATAGGTAAGATAATAGTCCACTCTTCCCGCACCGATACTGACCTGTGTCCTCTGTCAAACACAGGGATGGGTGCACTGACCTCAGAGAAGGGGTTTCCACGAGAGTAAAGAAGAGGAAGAAGGGAGATCTCCAAAATTAATCTATTTTGCTGCTTCCTTTGGGTTGAGGGAAGGAGCAGTGGAAAGAAGGAGAGAAGAGAAGGAGAGAAGAGAAGGAGAGAAATAGAAAGAAACAGAAAGGAAGAAAGAGAAAAAAGAAAGAGAGAAAGACAGAGAGAAAGAGGGAGAGAAAGAGGAGTGAGAAAAAGAAAAATTAAGAGAAAAAGAAAAATTAAAAGAAAAATCAAAAGAAAAAATAAAAGAAAAAGAAAAATTGAAAGAAAAAAATTAAAAGAAAATTAAAAGGAAAAGAAAAAAGAAAAAGAAAAAATTAAAGAAAAAGAAAAAAATAAAAAGAAAAAGAAAAAAGAAAAAGAAAAAATTAAAGAAAAAGAAAAAGAAAAAAGAAAAAGAAAAAGAAAAAAGAAAAAGAAAAAGAAAAAGAAAAAGAAAAAGAAAAAGAAAAAGAAAAAGAAAAAGAAAAAGAAAAAGAAAAAGAAAAAGAAAAAAGAGAGAAAGAGAAAGAGAGAGAATGAGAGAAAGAAAGAAAGAGAGAAAGAGAGAAAGAAGGAAAAAGAGAAAGAAGGAAGGAAGGAAGGAAGGAAGGAAGGAAGGAAGGAAGGAAGGAAGGAAGGAAGGAAGGAAAGAAAGAAAGAAAGAAAGAAAGAAAGAAAGAAAGAGAGAGAGAAAGAGAGAAAGAAAGAAGGAAATAAATTCTCCAACCCTCCAACCAAAGATTTTCATTACACTTGAGTAATGAGGAAAGTTTTATCAAACAATGATCTGCTTTTGTTCTGGTAGGCATATGCCTTCAACCATTTGTTCTTTGGCTTTCAAGTACTATCCTTGCAGATTAAAAAACTGAAGGAGAAGATTTTATGATGTGAGTCTCATAGCCTGAAAACGTCAGTGTTTATAGGAGTCTGGGGAAAAGCTTGTAAAAATATTTTCATTTATATTTCAGAAGATTTCAAAATCATCCTTAGTATTAGTTTTTAAACTGTCAATGGTCACTCCAAATCATCTTCATATTGTATTTTGCAAAACCGACTATTGGTAGAGAAATTTGAAACACTACAAGACTGAGTAGGGGCAACTCAAGTACATATTGTAGGCAAGGAAAATGTAGATTAAACAGGGAACTAAAATGGCTGGAGTGTTCTTTTCTTTCCCCCAGTAGCACAGCTCAATGTATAAGGGTGTTCCCATAGAGTGGGTCAGTGTGTAGCTCACCAATCTCATCGAACTCTCCATCCACGCAGTTGCTGCAGGTCCATACCACTGTCAGCTCTCTACAGCCAGTGAAGACGCTGTGAAAAATGACTTGAGTACTGACTCATGAACTGCATTCACTGAAGCTCTGGGCTGTTGCTGGTTTGGAGGCCACTAAAGACAAGCATAAATGAGATAGTTTGTCCCTTCAGTTCTTTCCAAGCTGAGACACATTGACATATTTTTCTAGATATCTATTTAGACTTTTCCTCAAACTACTTTTCTCCCTGCAAAGGTATGAAATTTCAAAAAAGTTTGCATTAGCAAAAGCCATGGTTTAAATTTTCTCAGGTTATGAAGACTTTTGATTAGAAGTCAATAGTAAGCTAGTTTTTAACAAGTGTTTGTTTTGATATTTTTAGAAAATACCAATTTTTGAAGTTTGTTTTGACTCTTACGTTCTAATTTAGAATTTGTTTTTGGAAATCTTACAAACTTTCGCAGGAAAAAAACCAACAAAAAACATTTCCTCAGCAAACCTACCTAACGATGTTAGCTGCATAAGAAGACGAAGTGAAAGGAAAAAGAAAATTTTTTACCTTTTATGACTGATAACACAACTGTGCTACATGCATAAATGCAATAGCTTTGTTATACCTCCCTCTGAGTGCCAAAGCTGCTAATTTGTCTGTATCTGTAGCATGTTATTAGCGCTTAATTACTATTGAAGATTTGTTCTCCAGGGAAGTGGTTGTATAAGCTCCTATAAGCTATATATAAACACCAAAAGGGCACAAAAACTAGATTAGGGCTATGGAAACTGGAAACTAAAAACAAAGAGAAAATACAGTTTTAATGACAGAACTCTCTTCATTTGTAATGAATTTCTGTAAAGGTACTGAGAAAAAGTCACCCTGTCCCTGTTCTTTTAGCTTTGTTGTATAGCAAGGTGACTTTTGAAACATCTTTAGCCTTTGAGGCAAAAATGGGAATCACTTTTGACACTTAACACAATATTTGTGCTAAAAACCTAAAATAAGGATCAGCCAAAAACCACAGAGAAGTCAAAAGTCAGGAACACTTGTAGACTTTTATATTCTAGTATGGGAGGCCATCAGCTGGGAAAAAATATTATTTTTTGGCTTCCTCAGTCAGCCTAGAGCCTAGAATCAGTCCAACCTCTAGAACCAACCTTAGAATTAACTTCTGGATCTGAAAGCCTCTGTAAGACTGAAAAGAAACGTGGGGTTTAAAATAAAAAGGTGGAATGTGGTGCTTTTATTGCTCTTTGTTGACATGATTTTCATGTAATTAAAGCTGCAGGTGTACTTTTGATTATGCAGGTATTCTGGTGTGTGGTTCTGTGTAAATAATATGTTTGCAGTGCTTGCTGGCAGACTGTTCATTATGAGCTCATTTATTTGAGTTCCCTTGTGCAAATAGGAAAACATAAGCCAAATTCTAGGGTAGTTTTCCTTGTCTTGTGGGAAAAGCTGCACACAGGGACAGAGAAGGTGTTTTGCTGGGGAGGGCACAATTCCCCGGCTTTCCTTTCAGTATGTCAGAGAATTCAACATCTCCAGCTAAGGAATACTGGAGAACTATTAAAGGAGCCATGAAGATGCCCCTTGTAAGTTCTCTATTTCCTGCAACTGAAGAAAGCGGCTCCATTAGAGATACGCAGATAGGTTTCCCCTACACAATGAGTCTGGTCATTTATGTTATGTAAATGCTGAATAATAGCAAAGTCTGCAGGTTTGATCTGAGATGGAAGCTGACTCCTTCAGTGTTCTTCCAGTTCATAGAATCATAGACTGATTTGGGTTGGAAGTTCCAACCCCCCTGCCATGGGCAGGGACACCTCCCACCAAACCAGGCTTCTCAAAGCCCCACCCAGTCTGGCCTTGAACACTGCCAGGGATGGGGCATCCACAACCCTGGGCAACCTGTTCCACCACCTCACCACCCTCAGTAAAGAATTTCTTCCTAATATCCAATCTAAATCTCCCCTCTTTCAGTTTGAAACCGTTACCGCTCGTCCTATCATTACACTCCCTGATAAAGTGTCCCTCCCCATCTTTCATGTAAGTCCCCTTTAGGTACTGGAAAGCTGCTATAAGGTCTCCTTGGACCCTTCTCTTCTCCAGGCTGAACAACCCCAGCTCTCTCAGCCTGTCTTCATAGGAGAGATGCTTCAGCCCTCTGGCCATCTTTGTGGCCTTCCTTTGGACCCATTCCAACAGGTCCATGTCCTTCTTGTGCTGAGGACTCCAGAGCTGCACTTGATCAAAGATACTTTAATACTTCAGAAGTAAGAGAGGAAAAAAAAAGAGAAAGTTTTAGAAGTATGGTGCCTAGTTAATCAGTCTAATTTAGATGTTCCTGAAAAGCTTGTACCTTGTGCTGTAGCAGCAACTTAATTTCAGCCTCTAGCTTTACATGTGTTTGAAGGCTTCATTATGTGTTGTATACCACAGCATGCCCTTTTGCATAATACCCAACACATGTCAGTCAGTCAGTCCTTTGGATCCTCTGATCTTTAATAATGTAAACTGTAGCAGCTCATAATTTCAGTGGTCTGGATGCAAGTATTGAAGCCATGGCCTAAAATCTGAAGGCTCCATATTTAACTTCAGCAGAAGTGCATTTTTGCCCTCTACATCCTTCCCTTCTCTCCCATCCCAAAAGGCACATGTAAATTGATGTGAGAAACAATAGCACCTCTGTTATCTAGATTCACATATTTTGACTGCTAATTCTGTTAGCCTACCTGAGAAAAGACCCTTTTCAAGGTAATTTTTAAAATCCAATTTTAAAGTAGCCCACAATTCTGCTTCTGAGACGCCACTAAGAGATGACCCAATTAAAGAGCTGCATATCAAGACCATGAGTGCAAATAATCTCTTCGAAGGCACTGATGAAATTCCTTTTCCATTGTCATTAGATACTTGCTTTCTGACAACCAGTTAATCATGGAAATAATCTTTTAAATATGCGTTAAACCATAGCTATGCCTAATCATCCCATTAAACATCATCAGGTCACTCTTCACAAAGATAAACAGCTTAAGGAGCATTCTTCCTTTGATCATGTTATCCCCTGATGCTTTTGAAAGGAGGGTGAATGCTTCCTCCAGATTTCATCAGTCCAAATCTTCAGTGAGCTTCTGCATTGTGTTTGCAGCTTGCTCAGGTGACTGGGGTGTGCAGCTCTTCACCATCACAGACTGAAATGTGGGTATGAATTTTAATGTACAACAGCCTGTACTATAATGAGTCTAAATGTTGATCGTTCATCTCCTTTCTTGAGGAGATACTGGAGTACATGAGTGAGGAAGGAGGTTCTATTATGGTAATAGGCACATGGCTAAGTTTTTAGGAATTGTTTCAGCCACTGTTTACAGCATAAATAAAAACGGCATTTTCCTCATGAGTGTGTCTAGATTGGAGCGAGTTAGAACTCCAATGCCTGAGGAGCCAGCCTGCCTTCTAGCTCAGTAGGATGATCTGCAGTGACCATGAGTAGATTTATTCCCTTCAAAGCAAGGGGTTTTAGTCCTTCTTGGTCAGTCCTGGGGCGCTTGCTTCTCTGACTATAAGGGGCCAATGTACCAAGAATGAGGCGCGCACAAACTCCTTGCTGGGCCATTTGTCCACTGTTTAGATATCACAGTATCTGAGTTAGGCTGGGAAAAAATGCTGAGTCACCCTCTTTTCCATTATCTGTGTTCCTCATTTCCTTGCATAGTGAGAGTTCAGGGAATGCCATGTCTTGTAAGTTGAAGGGTTCATCTTAAGGCTTGTTCTCTGAGACACATCCCCTCTCAGGTTCTGAACAGGGAGAAGAGCTCAGTGAGTGCCACTTTCTGTGAGATTAATCTGCAAACTGGAGGGTTGTTTGCCAACTGCTTTTGCATCAAGAGACACTCCCCTGGTCTGTGCTGTGAAGAGAAATGGGGAAAATTAGGTCTTTGGTATAGAGACAGATGTCAAGCTAAACCCCACTGGCTACCTCAGTGTAAGGAATGTAAGCATACATTCTTTATTGATAAGATGCAGAATAGTATGTGAACCTGCTTTAAGGCTGTGAGGAAGAACCCAAAACAGAGCCAAGATGATGACAGATGTTATTGGAGCTTTGACAGCCCCACTTAGAGTGTGTAGTGTAAATGTAGGCACTTTCATACACTGATGTTGAAAGGATATTACCACTGGCCACATCGGAAAGCTTGTCCATGCTCCTGACATGCATTTCTAGAATAGTCCTTGCAGGGCACTGCGATAGAGCATGAGCATGCATCAGAGGCAAAGTCCAATCTGCCACACAGGCACTGGTTGCCACTTAGTGATAGATGTCTAGCAGGTTGGTGGATAGGTACGTCAGTGTGTCAAGGGGAGGTAATTACTGTATTTTAGAGGTTTCAGAACTGAAAGTACAGCTGCCTACCTGCTTTGCTTTGCAGTTATTTTATTGATGTGTATACATGAGATCAAAGGTCTAATGGTTGCATCTTTTTTCATTGTATTTATTCTTTTATAGCCCTACTTAGCAGGCTGTAAGAGTAGATGTCGGTAAGGTAATTTCTCTCCCTGTCTCAGCAGGGGTTTTGAAATAAGACAATTTTCCTCAGCGTATCCCAAAGCATTAAATGTCAGCGTGGCATAATGAAAGTTGGAACTGGATCTTTAGGAATGCTTAATTAACGTTGTGTGGGACAAACTAGTCTTTTGCATTAGTTCAGAGTTTTTCATTGCTGTTCATTCAAACTTTTAAACCACTGGATTAAAAGGTGCTTGTTTGAATAATTTGAGTGTCAAAATGTCAAGTGTGGTGTCAACTAAGGTGCCTTGGGAGAAGCTTGGGTTATGGCTATCTGGGTCAGTAAAGTCTAACCATATGAGCCCGTACTTGCCTGAGTTCATCTGGTTATGCCCTTCGGAGAACGCACATGATGCTGTGTGTTACCTCGTAGCATTGTGTCTTGCAGGAAGATGATACTCTGCCTTCCAAAACGCATCTGTTCCCCTCTTCATTCCTGCAGCAGGAAGCCTTGCCTTTTATGTCTGCCTATTTAATATCTTTGTATGATGAGATGATTAGAAAAGTGCAGGTTCCCTACTGCTCGGTGTGGAAAAAAGAAGTCACTCTGCTTATATTTTCCTGTTTTCCTCTCAAAGCTTTTTCAACCAATGTAAGTGTAGATTGCTGCTTAAATGATGGACTGCCTTCTCCTTCTTCTAGACCTTGCCATGCATTTCTGCGAACATAGCTACAACAATGTTAATGACCAGGGAACTCACCCCAGCAAGAATTAATCTGTTTTAAAAAAATAGGAAATTTTTTGAAGCTGCAACCTCAGGAGCTATGAATTGACACCTCTCACCTTACTGGATTCAGGAACGCGCAATTTCACAGTAAGGACAATCACTTTTCTCCTTTCACTGCTAGTCATTTATTAAATTCCAGGTATGCAAAGTGATACCAGCAATAGTTTAACTACAAAATGTGTTGGGAGTGCCTCCAGCATAGGGGTGGAACTTCTTTATGTGAGAAGAAATACATTAGGGTTTGAAGAAGGAAGAAACTCAGCAGTAACGCATGGGAAGATGCAATAGGTAGAAACCTAGGTAGAAAAGGTAGAATAGATAGCACTGTATCAACTTAGAAAAAAATATTATCAACATTATTGCAAACCATGCTAAAGATCCATCTAGTCCCATACCCTCACAGTTGCCTTTAATGCAATCTCAGAGAAATAGTCTAGCAGTATATAATTTTTTTTCTATATATATAATTCACTGAACACCATACCTCATTACATTCTCCTGTCTTCCTCCAATCCATGTTTTGGGCTCCCTGAGCGGTAAATGGCATTGTATCTTCAAGTTTAATAAATCATTTTTCCATTAATCTTTTTAATAGCATCTAATGGTTGTCTTAGACTATAGGCATCTAAACACCCTGTGGCAATGGGCTCTATAATTTAATCTTCTGTACATAAAAAAGGGGGTTTGCTTGTTTAAACCTGCTGCCTGATTCCAATGGTTTCCTCCTAGCTCTTGTTTTATGAAAAGTTGTGAATAATCATTCTGAATTCATTTCCTCTAGACTATTCATGTTTTTATGAAGTTCTGACAGTTCTTCCTTCAATTATTTCTTTGCAAAGTTGAAGACTTTTGGCCTGTGTACCTTTTCCCCAGATAGAAGCCACGTGACACCTCTGTGTCTTGTTTTTATACTGACATTTTTTGTACTTACCCTAAGTTTAAGAGTCTAGTTGCTGTTCTGACTCCTGCTCAGCATCTAACTGATGTCGTGAAGAGCTTTCAACGGGGCCTTTTGGATTTCATCCCCAAACAGTGACAGCAAGCGTGGATCTGGGCACTGTGTCCAGGGAGTATGCTTTTGTCCTCTGCCAGTCACTGTGCATTTATGGACACTGAATTTCATATGTTGTCCCATCAAGCAGTACAGTTTTCTGTCACAGCTGTGCAGTGGTGAGGTATAGTTACAAACACGCACAGTTTTATTTTTTAATACCGTGGATAACGTTATCATTAACGAGCTTTTCCACGTCTCCTTTCACCATTTCCATGTATTTTATGAACAACATGGACATACATGAATGCAGTTTCCAACACAGTCCCTGCGTGCAATCTACGTCCCTGGCAGACCCCATCTTCTATGAAAACCCCACCATTTATTATCCCTACTTTCCTTTCTTAATGAGTTATTATCTCCATGTTACGAAAACTGTTAAAAAAAAAAAGAAAGAAAAAAAAGCTCTAGTGAAGAATCTGTCAAAGGGGAACCTTCAGGGAAACTTAGCAAAGTTGCCCAGGCCCTGAGGGGATCCCTGGGCCTTGGCTGTCCCTGCCCAGGCCCCCTCGGCCTCCCGCCACCTGCTCACAGCCCAGGACCCCATGTCGGCCCCCGAGGCTGTCAGACCCTGCCCCAGCCACACTGCAGCAGGGCCGGCACCCAGCTCCCCACAGCCCTGCCTGCCCATGTCCCCACCAAGCCGGGCCCACCCACAGGCCCAAACCCAGGCTTGTCCTCAGCCTGTCCCCATCCCCAGGGAGGTGCCAGGGGCCGGGGCTGCCCCGGGATGGGGCAGTGGGGACAGGCCCTGCCTGCCGGGCCCTGCCATGGCGGGGGTCCCACTGGCCCCAGCCCCAGGGACCCCCCTGGCCCCGCTGTGCCCTGACAACAATGCATGTTGTCACCTCACATATCTTTCTCCAATGTAACTTCCTCTTGCAAAGTCTGGATTGACTGCTCTTCCTGTATTATTTAATTATCTACAAATGCAATTCTTACTGTAATTGAACAATTTAGCTGGTATGGAAATCAGTTTCATTTCTCAGTTTTGTTTTGTTTTTTTCTCCAGAGCCTCCTGCAAAGTCTTGAAGCATAACTCCTAAAAACTCTTCAAACAAAACCTCTCAAGCTTGAGGACCAGGTTGAGTGACAAGGCTATGGCCCACAGTTGATAGCCAGGATATTCATAGCTGAGATCATTTTAGGACAGCTGGGACAATGTTATCTGTGATTTTTTAATTGTTATTATTATTTTTTTTTCCTAAAGCTGTTGATATTTTAATTTTAAATGCCCTCTCAAACTTCCCTCTAGCAGAAACCTTGCAAACACCTCTGTAGGAAATACTGATGCAAATCAATGATTTATTTTATTATACAGCTTCTTAGAGTGCTCTTGTACTTCAGTCACCTCTGAGCTCTGAAGACTCACTTGCTACCTGGTTTGTGGTTTTCAAAAAAATACGGCTTCTACATGACTAGCAAGCTCTTTCTCAGAGTCTCTTTTGACACCTTATTATATATTTATCAGCCTTTTTACTCTTCTCAGTTTCCTGTTTCTTTCACAAAATTCTATTTTTGAAAGACGTCATGATGTTTTTAATAGTTTCTTGTACTCTCCTTTTTAATTAAGCTAACTATTCTTAAGATTTTTACAGTCTTTGGTTGTGGTATACATTTCCTCTGAACATCTCATTTTTATTTTATAAACTGTCTCCATGGCAACTGTAGAGCATTTTTATCCTTTTAGCTGCTCCTTTTAATTTAACAAGCTTCCTAATTTTTAGTGATATTTTTTTTTCTGAGGTAAGCTACTACAGTTGCAAGGTTGGAAGTTTTGGGGTTTTTTTTGTTTTTTTTTTTTTTTTTTTTTGTTTTTTGTTCTAACACAAATACTGATTCTGAGCATACTGAATACAGTTGTGCAGAGCAAAACAAAGCCCAGGCACCATTCACGACTAAAATGAGGGCATTTTCTTCTCTTGTGGCTTCACCAATTAGTTACTTCAATAAGAAACTGATTATAGAGTACTAAAAATTTTATTCCTCTATTATAACATCTGAAGTCTACCTCCCTTATCTTCTATCCTGCTCAGTCACTGGCACAGCTCTGACGTATGTATTTCAATGTCTATACAGAACTTTAATGTATAGGTCTATAGGTATTCCTTATACTCGCCAATAAATTGAATTCATTGACGTTCATCCCTTAGAATGTAGCACTCTGCACAACTGCACAGTACTTTATCATTTGTGTACAGGGTTGTCCTTATTATCAGTGTTGCAGAAGCAGTGTCTTGCTTCCACTAAGTTTCTGAATGCCTATGACATCAAAACAGATGTTTGAGTTTACTTAGTTTTGCATTTGTTTAAAACTACTCACCTAACCTTTTTTCAGCTGCTGCAAATAAGTTAACTCCTGCAAGGAGCATGCTTGTGAAGCCTGAGCTGCTGTCTTGCATTCCTATTAGCTTTCCCTTCCTCTGTAGCTTAAAAAACACCCTGTAACCTTTCACATTTCTGGGAACTCTGGTTCTAAGTTGTTTTGCAGTCATATTTTATTTGAACACTGGGAATCTGTATTACAGTGCCTTCCCATCTTTGGGACTTCCCCCTTCTCCACAGCTTCAGCACCGTTTAGGTGAGGAGCCTTGTGCAAAGTACAAGCAGGAGTTTCCAAGTCTTTTGGCCATGGAAGCACTGTTCAGAGAAGACAGACCGCACTTGATAGCCACCTCACCTCCTGTAACAGTGCTAAGCCTCTCTCTGCCTGTTGATGACAGCTTCAGCCTAATTGCAGGCTAAGTTTTCTATGCGCTGCTATTAAACAGATGCTGGTTTCCAGCGGGACTGCAGTTGCCTGGCATGTCAAATCATTTCTTTACAACAGAGCTTATCATTGTGTCGCCTATACAGCCCCACTGATCCTTCCCAAAAGTCCTTTTAGCACATGTGCAGACTTATTTCCACCCCCTGATGTGCTGAGCGCAGTAATTGCTGGAGGCTGGGGGTAACTTGCTGTCCCCCCGGTCTGCCTAGCATGCTCTGATAGGCATATCTGGCAGCTGGGTCATGGTATACGTAGCTGGGGGAGGGCAGTTCCTGGGTGTTTTATTTATTTGATATTTGTGGTGGGACGTTAGAAATGGTCGAAGCAGAAGTGACAAGGTGTCACTGTCTTCACTGCCTCAGCTGCTTCTGGAGGCTTATGCAGCTGCACAGCTGGATGTCCAGAGGATGAAATGGAAGCTGTGCTCTTGGCTCCTTTCCAACTGGCTCCAAATGCACTTGAAAAACTTCCATGTGATAGTTAATGTAGCACCTGCTCAACAAACAAAAACCAAGTTTCCCCTCCTTCGTTATACTGTACATCTGTTATTTTGCTGACATGGAAACTAGCGTAACAATTAGATTCATTACTTGCACTCTAAGTTGATTCCAGCTAAGCTGAAAAGACCTTAATGTGCTCACTTGGTGATTGTTTAGGCTGCAGCACAAATTAAGAAATTCTCCCTCCAATGAGATTTGTTCTACATTGTAATTGCACTTGCATGTGTATGTTTATACTTGAGGTGAGACTGAGAGGCAACATTTTCTTCTGGACAAATACAGACCCCGGCTCTCAGCAGAGGCATGTTTGCATTTGGAGTTCTGGTTCCAGGTCTAATTAGAGACCAGAGAGAGCAAATATGCAAATGCCCGAAGAAGACGGCCACATCAGAAATGACATCGATACACACATCTAACCACCTCACCTGTCCTCTGCCCTTTAAGCCTTCTCTGTTGGGACTTACTGGGACATTCCAAGTATCCCAGCAGTTTCAGACAGCTGCTATTAACAAAATAATCTGCCAGAGAAATGTTTCATTTTTCTCCACAAACTTGGAATTTCTCCCTTCAGAATATCACACTAGTTCAAGGTCAGGACAGGGAACAATCATTCTTGAAGGAGTGACAAGGTTAAAGTCCAACTCCTCTCCCACTCCTCAGCTCCCCCACAGCTGTTATTTACTACTGCAGTGTGACTTTTAATAACCTGCCCTGCAGACTTGCATTCTGTAGGATTACTCACATGCTAAAGACAAGTATATGCCTAAAAGTGGAAGCCAAGTGGCTGATTACCGAAACCTACATCTCTTTCTGACCTCACTTTAAGTCGTTTCATATTTTTGTTGTATGTTTTAGACCTCCTGCTGTTCATACCACTCCTTAGCTTTGGAATTAATGAGGATCAGATAATGCCCTGAAGCACAGATCTAAAGCATGCTGCATTTTGGGAGATTTTGATTCCCAGTAAAAGGACTGTGCTCTGTCTGGTCTCCTAGAATGTATATTGCTCTGAAACTGATATTTAGCTGCAACCAAGTGCAGGATCTCCTGTTCAGCATGTTGAGAAGAATGCAGAGTGCAATTGGTTTATCTGTATTTTCTTCTCTTGCTTTGGTACAAAATGGCCATTTTATTCTGTGCCCTCACCAGGAAATTATTACAGAAATACTTTCAAAAGGTAAACAAACCCCTTAGAAATTCAACTTTTTTGATATATCAAAACAAAAGAAATTCCTAAAGACTCTCACGTCTCTGGAAATTAATAGAATACCTTAAACTTAGTTACACCAGAATGAGAACTCTTCACTGAGAATAAAACTTTACTCTTTGAAAACTCTGAATAATGTAGAAAGGGGCTCAATGAGAACAACTCCGTATTTTACACTGAACTTTCACTCAGGCATCAGCATTGTTTTCCTTTCTTGCCTATTTTTGGCTTCGCTGCTCTGAATCAAAAGGTGTAGTGAGACTTTTCTTATTGCTTAGAAAACTGCCTCCATGAAACCACTTACCTAGGATGTAAGAAAGTCTTAATACAGTCCTAACAGCTAGTAAACAAAGAATGTAACTGCTTCCCTGCAAGCCTGCATGTGTAACCAACCAGCTCCAGTTCATTTTGCACTCACTTTTGTTAGAAAACCTGAGGCCTGGTTGTTTATGAAATTTTGGGCACGCTGTTTTGACATTTAAACTCTTTTGGCTTTTTGGAAGGTAGGAATTCACTTAGAGCAAAGACAAAGTGTATTTATTGTGTTTTCGTTGAAGAAGTTATGGTGTGATCACAGTGGCTTTAATGCAGGAAAGGTCCTATGTTGTTCTCTGCCATGCAGGGATACGCAGCGGGTGAAACTGAAGACACTTTTTGAAGCAAAGAGGAATGGTCCAGGGGGCAACAAGCATGGAAGGGGCCTGTCCAGGTGCCTTGCGAGCAGCTGCTGAGGAAAGAATCAGTGCCCACTATCAGCTCAGGCCAGCACTAGGGAACTATGCAGTCCGACTAATCTTCAGGACATCAGTCCAGCCCCAGTGGGACAGTGAAAAATCTCTGTGAGTGCTTTAGTTAGATCACAGCACAAACCTGCAACTTAGTGTCTCTTGCAAATTAGTATTCTATGCAATCTACCTACTGTGTGGTTTTATCCCCTCCCTACTAATAACACCAATCTACACTAAAAGAGGAATCTATTCTAGAAAACCTTTCCTTTTGGAAGCAGGATAACTGTAGAGGTACCCTTCCCGTTTATTCATGCTGCTTATGCAATGATGTCCCACAAAGCTGGAAACATTATTTTTTATTCTTCCCGTTGCTATTTTTGCTACAAAGTGTAATAGCAGAGCACGAGCCATCTATCTTACAGCAAGAACTTGTTTTTATTCGGGATGTGGGGCTTAGTTATTCAAAAGAAAGCACGATACAGCTTTGCATAACTATTGAGGTTCTTTTCAGAGGTTAATTTGTTACGTCACATAGATTATCTGCTCAAATACTGTACATTCCCTTACCCTGAGGCACTGAGGTTCATTAAATGAGCTATGCAGTGAAAAAAACAGCCTTTTTCTAATACAGTTTCTAAGCCTCCTGGCAGTTCTGTGCAAAACATCCTTCCCATGCTCTCAGTTATGCACAGTCTTCCAAAGGGGACCCACTGTGCATCTGTCATAAGCTTTTTCCAGTGTCACTAGTAATAAGGATTAACCTCTCTATGCCTAGCTCCTGAGAGTTGGCTTTTTATGGAGACATAAAGAAGGTCTGGGGGCAGAAAGCAAAGCTGTACTGGTGCAGGATCCTTGGCTTTAGCATCCACATCACCCAGTGGCTCGACAGACCCTGAATTAGTTGACCTTCAAGGTACGGTGAAAGGCCAGTCTATTTACTCAGCTTTGTGCCTGAGGGAGGTAACCGTAGGAATTGGAAACATATTAAACAAAGCAGTGCTCAAGGATGAGACACTATATAAGCTGACATTTTGTCAATTAACTATGCAAATTGTCTGAAAGTTTTTCATGAGTGGAGGGAGTGTGATGGATTACGCAAGCCTCCAAATCAAGAAATAAATAAATAAAGCTGCACGTTCTAATGACAGAGATGAAAGTTGGTGAACTCCTGCTGAACTGTTAGAAAACCACTGGAGCAGTGTCATTTATTAAGTGGCAGCACATAAAATGGGACTACTGCAGCTGTATTATCCTAACCTACCATGCAGTATTTATAGTGGGCCAAATTCACTCTCTCCTGGCACAGGAAGCTGCACAAAAGGCTGTCAGAAACTGATGTTTCTGATGACTCAGCACTGGCCGTCCCCACTTCAGCTATTCTTCCACTCAAACCAGCATCTTACTCTTTTTTCCAGCTGTGCCAAAGAAACGTATCCCCTGCAATGGAAAAGAGGCTCAGAAGGCGCCGGAGGCTGAAGTCTGATCTCTGGTGGGTTTTACAGAAGCCTCCCTCAGTAGACATCATCATTTGAAGCCAGCCTTTGTGTTGCGGATGAACTTGCTCAGTTTGTGTGTTTTTTTGTTTCCCCAAGAGCTGGAACTGACACTCTCCCAAGCTGTATTCGGCAGTGGGAGGGAGTGAGCAACTTCCCTAAGCCTTTGTGGCCCATCCCAAAGCTGGGCATAAGTTGCAAATATTTTCCTCACGGGCACCCAAGTATTGCTCTCTCTCTACTGTTTCCAGGGTGCTCAGTTCCCCCAGGGGAAGTCACAGTTCCTCCAGAAGAAGTCACCTGGTTGCCCTTCAGCCACACAGGACAGAGTGAGGTCAATGTTTCATCCCACAGAGCGTAGTTCAGCGTGAGAGGACCAGTGAGTAATGCTGCAGGCATCTTGCCTGAACATCTTTACTGGTTTGTACTGCAGCATCTTGGGACAATCCGCTTGATAGAGCTCAACTTTTGGTTTTAAAATTTTTTTTGGTTGAATCTTTTGAACAGATATCCTTTAAGAAATGGACTACTTTGCTTTCTTGAAAATATCAGTTATGCGAGCAGGAGTAACTAGTACTGTGGCAGCAGAACTGTTTTGCACAAATGTGACCTAAATTTCTCTACCCTGAGGCTTCAGTTGGTTTCAATGCATGAACCTGAAGGCAAAATGAAACCATGATGTTTTTTGTTGTTTTATGAGGTATTTTCACCTCTTTAAAATCCCATCAGAAAGCTCAGGTCTAATGTATGAATCTGTAACCATGCAAAGCTAAAGTAATGCGAAAGAAATTATATAGTAAATACCCAGTAAACAGTAAATAATCTCCATATAAAACCTCTGATGGTATCCTTATTTCTGAATAAAAGGTGTCTGGGCTGATAACAAATACGCAGGAATTTTTATTTTAATTCCATTAAACAGCATGTTATACATGACAAGTCTTAATACGTTTCTGTCTTTCTGGAGGATATATATGAATATAACAGTGTTACTAGCTGTTGTACTCCTCACTGGCAGCTCATCTCTTACCCAAATGGATGAGTAGCAATGGGTGGAATTATCAGTTCTTTATTATTTCCTTGTTTACTGATTTATTCTTTATCTCCTCTTATGATTATGATGCTCTTGTTATATATTCAATGACATGCATTCATAGCAATAAATTTATATCCTTTATGTTTTGATAAAGTTACTAAAATGAAAGCTAATTACTAACTCTACTGAATATCAGTTGTCTGTAGATCATGAGTGAGTGAGATTGATGTTTTTCCCTTTTTTTAAAAGAAACATTATACACCTTCCAGATCTGAATCCACTAACTGGGTGTTAACACATACAGAAGTCTTCAGTTCTTGACACTACCATGTCTGAGTAAACGCATGTTCAGCCACCACTGTGTTAATGGATTAAAGCACTCCTAATGATTTTGGAATTAGTTTATATACTGGGAAGCACGGACTTCTTTATTTACTGGAGTGGCTAGCTAGCAGGCTTTGTTAGCCTAAAGGCTGGGGGCTTTTGTGTATGCATGCGCTAGACATCCACTGCAGATTCTCAAATTGCATCGCCTTTCTTGCCAAGATGGCAGGCAGCTGTCAATGTGGACACTAGCAAACACAGATGGAGCAAGTCATTCAGGAAGAGATGCGATATTTGCCAATTCAGACTTTCAAGGGGCTTAGCAGGTCGGCAGCTACCACAGCCCCACGTTGTCTTATTCTCAGATCAGCATAACGAATCATGCCTGGGAGACCAAGTTAATCCCTTTCAGGTTCCCTGGACTGTAGATCTTTCTGAATTTTCCTTTCTTTAGCCCTTTGTTTTCCTCCTGCTTTGTACTGAAAGTTAACTACAACAGCAAGAATGTATTAGGCTACTTGGAATACTGTCTTCAATTCATCCTGTCCTGCTGGCACACGGCACAAGCTACACAATAAAGAAACCCCTGCCTCACTTCTGGAATGAGTCAACAAGGGTGTTTATAATATTCAACGTCTATGCACACACACAAACACGCACGCATAAGTTGGAGTTGCTCTTGTCCTGGTTTGAGGGTAAATGCAAATCTACTGTTTGAAGACGCCATTTGCCAAAAGGCTGCACAATCTGCCCCTGTCAATCCAAGGAATTATTAAGTACTCCCCAAGTACTTCCACATCTCCCAGCTCATGGAATGCAGGTGGCCTTCTCCAGCTGGTTAGATGCACCATTCATGGCTTCAAAAGCAGTTACAATGCCCTCTTCTGCACTCAGCCAGAAGAAGAATCATATCCCATCCCATCCCTGGAAAATTCAGCTTGGGGCACTCTTCTCCTTGTATGAACTCCATTGTGTCGTATAGCAGGGGGTATGGGATGTTTGAGGATTAATCCTGTCCTCACTAAGGCACATCTGCTGTCCATTAGATTAGAGAAAGGAGCCTCAAATACCCTCTGCACCTACGGCTTTTTTCTGTCGGTGCAACTCTATCCTGCCATGCAACTGGACGTGTCCTTTTGTGACCTGACTCTTTGCAGTGATTCCTCCCAGCCGTGTGACCGGTGGGTGGATGTTGGGTAGAAAAATACATTGTGTATCCTCTTGTAAGATTAAGTAGCATGTGACTAAATTTTGATGGCTGGGCAAAATACTGGTTTTATTACACTTTGGCTGTGGTGGTATAAGCCATCAACTGGAGATGGGTGCTTCTCTATAATAAACCTACAGCCTAAGTAGGCTTGAACGTCTCATCTGTAAAATGCAGAGATATAGCAATCCTAAATTAAAACCAGATTTGGATTATCCCATAAAGATTAAAGGTCATTTCAAGCCTTTTACACTTCTTCAGCATAACTTCACCCACTTACATTAGGGCTAGAATGTTCCAAAACCTCTCTATTTTGTATCAAATGAAACTGTTCTCATTTACCCTGTGTTTGAATCAGGCCCAGAATATTCTGTAGCCACAAAGCTTCTGTTTTTTCTACTAAAATAGTGGGTAGGTATGTCAGCTGCTTTGGGAACTGTGTTCAGAAACAGTGCTATCTACCTTTGAAGTGGTTGTTCCCAAACTGTGCCCTTATGAGACTGTATCTGACTATAAAATCATATCACTTTTACAGTATTGCCAACTATAAGGTTAAAAGGTGATGATCGCTGAGATTTTGATAACACTGATAGTGCTCCAGTGCTTTGGGAACCCCTTCTTTGACAGAAGCAGGCAGCAAAATCTTTGCAGATGAAACTAGGCCAAGACGAGTAATTGATTTTATTGGTTCAGCAGTAGAATTTATAAATAAAAATAAAACTAGTAAAGATCAAAGGGAATAAAAAAAATAATTTTTACTTGACAAAGCAAAACACCCCAAAATGTCACTTTGTGTTGCATGGGATGTTCCATTCCACTTGAAATAAAATACTTATTTTTTTCAGGAATACGGAAAAAAAAAGCAAAGAAGGATGCATTAGAGTTACAAAATGTTCAAAAAGAATTGCCCAGCTTCACTTACAGGGACACATAAAAAGTATCATTAGTAAATCTGACAGGCAGAGAATAGATGGCCAAAACCGCCTTTGAGAAAGGAGTGGAGACCCGCCATTTAATGCTCTTACACTTGGATCCATTGTTCTTCAATACATATCCAAGCATAAGACTTGAGCATAAGAGTCTTAATATTATGGAAAGTGTCTCCCTGTTGGTGCAAATCATAGTTAATAAATAAATAATAGTTTGTAGCAGCAAATTTTCCTATGCTGTGTTCAGTAACATTTTTCTGTCTCCGACTGGTTAGCAGACAAAGCAGACATTTTCACTGCGTTTATGTTTGTGCTCCTCAAAGCATTTGCCCATTAAAAACAGAAAAATTGTCGTATTTGAATCATCAGAAGAATCAGACTTTGTATCAATCAGAAGCTTCCAGAGGGAAGCTTCCACATCTGCTTCCAGAGGGACACTGGCAGTTATGAACCTCACCATGGAAAGTTGAACAAAGTGTGAATAAAGATTTTGTGTTTGTTAAAACATGTTGTAGCACTGCAGGTTGGAGGAAAGGAAATTGTAAGCCACATTACGATTACCTAGGAATGACCATACCCATAAGGCTACTCTCCTGCCATTCCTTGCTTTGCATTTTGTGCTAACAGGGGAGGACTTCAGGCCTGTTCAACGTTGCCTGCTGCTTAATTTTTATTTAGGTTTAAATTACAGAACCACCAGGCAAGAAAAGACTTCAAGAAATGGAATGATAGAATCATAGAATAGTTTGGGCTGGAAGGAACCTTTAAAGGTCATCTAGTCCAATCCCCCTGCAATTAGCAGGGACATCTTCAACTAGATCAGGTTGCTCAGAGCCCTGTCCAACCTGACCCTGAATGTTTCCAGGGATGGGGCATCTACCACCTCTCTGGGCAACCTGTTCCAGTGTTTCACCACCCTAATTGTAAAAAATTTCTCCCTTCTATCTAGTCTAAATCTTCCCTCTTTTAATTTAAAGCTGTCACCTCTTGTCCTATCACAACACACCTTGCTAAAAGTTTGTCCCCATTTTTCTTATAAGCCCCCTTTAAGTACTGAAAGGCCTGTGGTCTCCCCAGAGCCTTCTCTTCTCCAGGATGAACAAACCGAACTCTCTCAGCCCATCTCCATAGGAGAGGTGCTCCAGCCCTATGATTATTTTTGTGTCCCTCCTCTGGACCCTCTCCAACAGGTCCATGTCCTTCTCATGTTTGGGGCTCCAGAGCTGGACACAGTACTCCAGGTGGGGTCTCACAAGAGAAGACTAGAGGGAGAGAATCACCTCCCTCAACCTGCTGGCCATGCTTCTTTTGATGCAACCCAGGATGTGGTTAGCTTCCTGGGCTGTAAGCGCACATTGCCAGGTTGTGTCCAGCTTTTCATCCATCAGTACCCCCAAGTCCTTCTCAACAGGGCTGTTCTCAACACCTTCTTCCCCCAGCCTGTATTGATACCGAGGGTTGCTCTGACCCAGGTGCAGGACTCCAGCAAACTCCCCTGGTGTCAAATGGGCCATGCTGTTCCTGGGATAATCAGTCTGTGGCATGGGCAACAACATAGGCTTTAATATCACTTTTTACAGGGTTATTTGCTATGCTCCTTTAGCTGGTTAACTGGTTCCACCTCTTTTCCCCTTTTGTCATTACTGGCTATGTTAGAGGGTTTTTTTGTCTTTTTTTTTTTTTTTCTTCATCAATTCTGTACTGATTTTACCCCCCCTTCCTTTGACTCTGGGAATCTTTGCCTCAGATAAATGTGAATATTGCCCTATGAGTGTTCTTGCAATTATTAGACTAGATTCATTAGTAGATATTTGCAGGGCAACAGCTAAAATGTTCCTAACGGCTAAACTATACATATGTATAATCTATAGACAAAATCCATGGTAGCATCAAAGATTTTTTAACTAATCAATCCACTTGCAATAGAGCATATTTTAAAGTTTCAAATGGTGTCAAAGTGGACAGGCTAAAGCTCAGCGTACCTGAAATGAGTAACTGGGTTGGCTACAGTAACTAGCAAAGCTTTTGTACCTGAAATCATGAATTAATACATTCCCATATACCTCCCATAACTCAAGCCTTTCATTTGGTAGAAGTAGTAAATTGGGAAACCTAGTCCCAAAAAAACACTGGGTAGAGACAAGTTAAGAATGTTGTCAGGTTTCATCCAAGAAGTCTTCGGATATGGTGATATAGTGCAAAAAGAGGCTACTTGTGACTACAATGAATAACTCAAAGTGCCAGCAGAATGAAGGGAAATAGTTCTGCATTCATTCCCATCAGGTTTTGTCCTTTTTTACTATTATAAGGATGTCAAAAATGTCAGAAATTGTAATTTTATCAGTTTGTCTCTTACATAATTTATTTCTTTTTCTTTATGAAAAGGAAAAGAAAGAAGACTATACCAAATTGACAGCAGTATCACTGTAGTTTACCATTGTGTTAGATTTTGATAGCTCTGTTTCCAAATGTGGGAGGAGTTAACCACTGTTTCTAGTCTACTTTCAAGCCCCCTATATAATAACACTTCATGTGGATATTGAAAGAGCTTAGCTGCTCTATGCATATTGTCTCAGTAATTGTTAGCTATCAAACTACTATTTACATTTGCTGAGACAGATTTCTTTTGGGGTTTCTCTTTTTTTGAAATACATCTAGCAGAAAACTCATTCTCGCATAGTCTTAATTATGCAGTATATCAAGCTCATAACACAAAACTGATTTCAAAGTGAAACACAACCACTATTTAATAAAACTTCTGAATCACAGAATCACAGAATCATTGATGGTGGAAGGAACCTTTCTAGATCATCTAGTTCACTGACCTGCTCAAGCAAGGTCAGCTAGAATGTTGACCAGGACCATGTGTACATCCAAGAATGGAGAGTTCACAATCTCTCTTTGGCAGCCTGTTCCAGTGTTTGACCATCTCACAATAAAAAAAAAAAACCAGTTTGCTTGCATCCAGACAGAATTTCATGTGTTTCAGTTTGTGCTCATTGCCTCTTATCCTTTTACTGGGCACCACTGAGAAGGGTCTGTCTCTCTCTTCTTCATAAACAGTGTGTTAACTAAACGTAGGATCCATCTCAGCTAAATTGAAGGTCTAAAAGACAGGCGTATAACCTATTCCTCTCAATGTGCAATCTCATCCTAAGCAACGTGATGATGACAGTAATTTGCACATGGAATTTATTTTATTGACTACCAAGGGAGCCTATGGCAGTGAATATAGATAAAGGTGATCAATTTCTAAGGAGGTGAGGATAGTAAATTTAACCTCTCTCTTTTTGTTTGTGTTTTACATCATGATGACCTCACATATGTATATATATATATGGTACATAGGGTATTTATGACTATTTGCTAACTTCAGTTAACACATTGGCTTGGTTACAAAGAGTTAGTTATTCCTCCTTCAAGCTATAGTGGTTAGCTATGATTCAGCAAATTAAATGCATGCGCTCTTGTACTTTGGTACTCCTTGAATGACAGTTTAAAGCATTTCCGGAATAAATACTTGAATATTTAAAAGTAAAATTACAAATTTTGTGACTATTGGAACTGAGCTTCTGGAAACAGAATGAAATTTATCTGAGAGGAACAAAAGTTAGACAGTGGAGTAGGCTTGAACAAAATAATTAAGTTTTGACCAAGCTGCCCTCTTCATTGATGCTGCATGGACTATAAGAGAAGCAAATGAACAAAAGAAAGAAACACAATGATTGTGAGAGCCATAAATGCCTTCTGATCAGACTTGGGTGAGGAACTTTATTTCTCTTCATGCATTGATGTGTGCAGGTACTTGCATATTTGTTTAGAATGGTAAAGGAGGTGGTAGTGCTAAATGTGCCATGATTTGTATTTCTTGAAATTTCTACGTGTTTTGCCAGTGGTAGAGCCTATATCAAAACTTACAAGAGCTGGAATTATATTTTAAAATGCAAAAGCTGTTTAAAAAGTCGAAAAGCTTCTACACAAATGGAAATAGGTTTTGATTTGTATGTTTTGTGGAATACATCTTTGAATTAGACAGAATGTAGCCAGCTATCATTTGTATCAGTCTTCACATCCAAGATAATAATTCACTTATCATTCACAGCTGAAAAGATATGGTTTACATTTATTTCAATGATGGCTTCCATCTATGTGTGTCTCTAACATTGTATATCGGTCATATAATGTCTGCTTCTTACAGGATATTTTTTCAAGAAAAAGAAAATGGTACTTTGCTGTATCTGTTTTGTATGAATCTTTGCATGTAATCTGTTCATGAGAAGGGTTTGAAGATCTTCAGAGCTTAGAAGAAAAGATCAATGATGGCTATCTTTTCAGATGGGCTTGAATGAACAGTTTCAAGGCCTACAGTTAGCAGTTCATTAGTTGTGTAAAGATAAAATCAAGCTATGAGCAGAATGTTATGTGAGCCAAAAATAGGTCACATTTGAATGTTTTCTAAAGACCTTATCAAAGATACTCATTTCCAAGGATGACGAAAAATTGTTTGCATGTGTGCGGCTTGCTATACTCAAACAATGCAGATTTCTAGTGGTGTGTAACAGATGACATCATAAACTCCTTGGAGAAAAGTAGCAGTAGAATGCTAAAATGATAATAAAAACTCAATTTATATTATGTTGTGTTGAACCCTTCAAGACTTTTTGGGAAATGCCTGTGAAGAGAGAACAGATGTTGAAAGCTGTCTGTGTGTCCCAAGTGCTAACAGACAAAGGAAACATGCTGCATGAAGTCTTAGGTAGGTTTTCCATTTAGTCACCTTGTTTAGCCAAAATTCACCTGAGGAACAGCACAAACTTCCTCCCTGTGTACTTTCTCTGTCTGAATAGCAATGGCAGATTCTAATTACAGGCTAATGTTGCATGTGCCATTTCCCAGTTGTCATTGTCAGATGGAAGTAACACAAGAGAAGACACTATGACTGGGACTGTTTTTTATTAGTGGTGTTTTACCTGAACGGGAGATGGATATGGACAGCTGCATGGCTGTAGGAGAGAGGACCAGGCATTTTGGGAAGCCTGAAACCCTTGAGGATGTCCTGGGCCCAACTGAGATCAGAATTCTGGTTTAGAGAAGAGGTGGCACACAGCCTGCATGGTCCTGCAGACCTGTGTAGAGCTGCAGACCTCTTGTTCTTCGCCCCCAGATCTTCCAGTTAGTTTCAGAGATACTCTTATTTTGCCCAATGATACTGCAGTAAGTGGGCCATATCAGTTTGAAAGAGCTTAATCAATCAGCACTTGCAGATGCGAAACCTATTTCCTGCATTTGCAAAATTCATTGCAACTCATTTGTTTGAGATGAATAGTGGTGATATAGAGCTGCTGTGTTACTAGGCTGTGATTAGTTTTATTTCATTATTAGAAGTGATGTCTTTCCTCATTGATCTAATCTTTCTGACTTTTCATTTGTGACAACAGAAAGGTATGGATCATCCTTCCCAGAAAATGGCCTGGGTCTGATTTTCCATTTGTGTTTTTAAGAAGCCACCTTTCAGTGCAGTGCTCTGCCTGGGTCTCAGCTTCAGCCGGTAGACTGGTGGCCTTGGGCAGAAGAGCCTAGTCTTTAGATCCTCATTTTTCTATCAAGCTCAGACAAACTTTTCTGGTTACTATTTCAAGAATTAGCTCACAGAGTAATACAAAGTTGATTTAAATCTACAAATACCCAATTATTGGGAGAATAATTTGGTTTAGACACACTGGGTGGGATATTAACAGCGTTAGAGCTTTAGCCTTGGATGCGTAACCTTGCCTTGTGTTGACCTTTGAGATACAAGCAATTCTTTCTTCAAAGCCTACCTTGGAGAGCTGTAAATGATTAATCCAGAAATCATAGCTAAATGGTGTCTGCAGAGGACACGCCTGAATGAGTACACATCACATGTGACTGAATAAAAAGTAGATGGAAAGCAGCAATGCTATTGAATTGAGTAGAGCCTTAGTTTTCATGGTATCCACAAATGTTGGATGATTTGATGATAAACAAATTTTAAACATAGATTAGGTTCCTAATATTAGATTTTTAACAAAAATGCATAACCTTTCAGATGAAGATCCTGACTGTGGTTTTAACTCATGACACGAATTCTGATAGAGATGGCTAGTAAGGTTAGTATGAGTCATGCTCTACAGCGGTTTTGTTCATGAGCTTTGAGGAAACAAGCATGAGAGCAGTAGCTCTATCATATTTTGAAATACTCCTAGGCTGATTTAGATTTGCTGTCTGAGGTGGTGGTGAGGACGCTGTTCTTGCAATTGCTTCCACACAGGACTGTTTTTGGTCCATTACGTCTTTCACTGGCTCTCCTGCAGCCTAAGAGACAAACAACATCTCTCTGCTTTTTCAGCAAACTTATATCTGAGGCTGAGACATTTGGCCTTCCATAGAGGGGTAGCACTGCTTCCAGTATGCTTACTGGTTAAATTTTGATGGGAGAGCCTATTTTGGGATGTAACTTTTCTTTTTACCACTTTCCAGAAGTTAGTTTAAGGTACGAATGTACTTCCTTTTTTCTTTCACTTCCAAAAGCACTCCGACTACCCTGGGAGGATTATCAACTGCCAAAACTAAAATTGCAACCAGAGTATCAGAAAAATCTTTTTCATAATTAAATATAGAAAGCACTCATCATGTCGTATATATCAACATGAGTCATTAAAGTTCAAAGCCTGGAGAAAACACAGCTAAGGCCTAGTAAACAGCAGCGTGCTTACAGTGGCATTATGGAGAGCAAATAATTTACACACTTCAAATGCATCCAGGCTAGGAACTAAACTGAACAGGGATAGGGCTGGAAGTTGTATGGTTGGGCAAGAGGCAGCAATCCAACTTCAGCAGCTGGATTAAAAGACCAATATGTTTTGCTCTTCAGTCATCCAAAGTTCATCTTGCAATTCACTGATGCAGCCACTGCTGGGAGGGATCTCTCTGGCGAGGTGCTGGAGGGGGTTTTCTGACTGGGTGGGTTCCCAGGGACAGCTGAGGGCCAGCCACCTGCGCTCCGGGAACATGCTCTGCCCTTGGTGAGTGAGGTGATCTATCAATAAATATTCCTTCCAAATAAAGTAATGCAAGTGTGTGGGGAAACAGCAATTTAATTAAATTACACAGATGACATTATTCACTCTTTTAACAAGCACAGGCCATTTTACCTGTGAGGAGATAATTTCTTGAAATCAAACATCCTGCATGTCCCCTAAGTGTTTTCATCATCTCATAATTGGACCTCAAACTGTTTTGAAGCATCTCTCATAACCAAACCATTGTGCCAGCAGGATGTTCTTCCTATGGGAGAACTAAGTACTTGCACAGGAGATCCTGCTACAGTCATCACAATAACATGGAGACCAGTTTTGACTGTTAACACCTGTGAGTTAAACTCTTCTCCCTCTCAGAAAGCAGAGCTGGATTAGGTGAGTAAATCCCCACCTCCACTTTCATCTCCTTGTGGACATTTAGATAATTCCACTCCAGTAATTAGCCAATATAAACCACAGCTCATAGCTGCCAAAAATTCCTAAAGACAAGAAGTGAATGTGCAGAGCAAGCATATGGGACCCAAGAGAATTACACCCCAAGCAGGGAGAAGAACCTGTGTGCACGAGGTTGGTGTTTCAAGCAGGCACAAGTACAGCCTGTAGTTAAAAGGAATGGGTTTTCGCTCATCTTTCCTTTCTGCTTGTTTTCCCAAGGCCCTGGGCTTATGTTCGTGCCATATCCTTTATGCTGCAACTAGTACTTGTGAGGACATCCAGAGGGATGGATGTGAGGAAAAGGATTAAGCTGATTAAAAAAAAAAAAAAAGCCTCCTTTTTGATACATTACTCTATAGTCATGTAATGAAAGCACAGAAGGGCTGAAATGAGGACCCGTGTCTGCTTACACTTGAGCTCGCTTAGAATAAATGTGAAACTGTTTCACTCTTAGTGATTCATACAAGCAGGTACACAACAGGCACTTTTCCAAAATGACAAGTATGGAAATGGGAAATGCTCTCATGGATGAGGCAAAGGAAACCTATCCAGTCTATCACATTATGATTGAACCTGTGTTTCTGTTTGTCTTGCAGACAAGTAATTTTTCTTCGTGTCCTGAGAGATCAAAAACACTTTCCATTGTCAAGTGAGAGAGGAACAAATCTGTGTTCCAACTTTCAAAGTAAAATCCACCAGGAATGTTTTTGCTTTTCTAACTGCATGCCCTGGTTTCTAACTACAATGCAGTGCTGCAATATTCACTACTGCAAAGCAATGTCTTGATTCACCTTAAACAACACCTAACTTAAAATAAATGCCCAGAATGGCAAAATGAAAGGGCAGTCCAAGTGCTGAAAAGAAGATCTAATACCTTGTGACTTGTGCTAACATTCTGGTCTCTTGAGTTATGGATCAGTTCTGAAGACAAAAACCCAGCCTCGCATCCTCTCTTCTCTGAGGTGTAAATCCTGAGATGATGCCACTTTTGCAGCTCATAGGTGTGTCTTAATCAAAAGGCTACAAGCACAATGCATCTTCCCACTAAGGGCAAGATGAAATACAGGCCTGAAACGCTTAAGGTGCACAGTCTAGTTCTTTATGACACTGCCAAAGGCATTTGATAAACCCATCCTCATTTACTGAGCTCTATCTGATCATAACTTTGTAGACATATCACTGCACTTGCAAAACCTGTACTGTGACTCTACAGCTCTCATGAAACCTACAAAGCTAATAATTCTGAGAGAAAAATGTAAACCACTCCAACTGTATCTTTGTTGGCAACCCACACTGCTTACAAGAATTTTTAGCTGCCAACAACATATAAAAATGGCTAGGACACGGAAGAATTATTTTTATTATCCTCATTTCTCAAATTTGTCTTCCCTTTTAGGAGCAACTGGACTTCCTAGCACTTCATGTTCTTGTTCTGTTCTGTTCTATTCTATTCTATTCTATTCTATTCTATTCTATTCTATTCTATTCTATTCTATTCTATTCCATTCCATTCCATTCCATTCCATTCCATTCCATTCTAAATTTGTCTATCTATTATAGAGCTGATGAAGTGTTACTTTGGTTTCCCTGTTGGTTGCTGATCTGGATTATGAGATATGACACAAGGAAAGGGGATCTGCATTGAGCATTTGTTTCACATGTGGACTATGGACAGAAGTAAGCTCTGGGCTTTAGTGGAGGCTCGTCCAGTCACTCGCATGGACGAATCACAGGTTTCAAGGCATGACAGCAGATAGATACAGGCCAAGAAGTCAATGAAGTTCTTCCTGGAACTATATGAATACCAGGTGGCAGAGAGGACACAGAGTCAGGGAAAGAGGGAAGGAAAGGAGGCAGATGCACACAGAAGGTGGGGGCAGGAGAGATGGAGGCACAGTGGTGTTGCTAGTAACACCTTGCGCTGTCTGCCTGGGACTGAACGTCTTCTTTTCACAGCCCTGGACTAACTCTTCTCTGCTGTGGAAGAACTCACAGTGGATTTGTCATTGCTATCTGGGCAGCTATGAATGTGATGTTGCCATTCTCTGGTGAAATCATTTAAAGCAACAAGACAAAATTAGATTAACTCAACCTAAAAATAAAGCTCACAAGTTAGTAGTAAAGGTTATTAAACACTTGCAGAGATTTTCCAGTAATGTTATAGATTCTTTGTCACTTAGGTTTCAAATTTTACAGGTCAAATACTTACTGCAAGAAGTGCAAGATGACTTTCTGTGGCTTCTGTCACCTATGACTGTGATGACTCCTGTCCCTTACGGTCTTCCTAACTATGAGTTAGTGCAGTCCCAGGCTAAGAAAGATCTGCACCTGCTAGATTTTTGTGGCTATCGGGATCAAGTTCAAAATTTTCTAGTAAGCAGGGGAGAGCAAGAAATGGTGCCCACTCCCTGTACTTACACTCAGAGACCATTCAGTGTGTATGTGTATGTTCTTCCTCCTACAGCAAAGCTGGCTTTCCTGGACTCCTCTGCTGTAGTCAGATATTCCCAGAACTGTGCCCCAGTTTATTGCCTGTTTCGTCATGCTGATTTTGTTCATGTGAAATGATCTGGATTAAAAATCCTCATAAAATGGACAAAGATGGGAATTGGTGGCTGGTGGCGAGGGAAAATGGGAAGTTCTTATTGTGCTTTTGGCTACCAGAAAATTGTGTTGGATTGTACATGTGTGTTTGCTCACTTTGCCCTGGGCTGAGCACGCCATCAATGGCCAATGATTTCCTGAAAGCACAAATGTGTTTTATAAAAAGCTGAGAGATGAACAGTGAATTTGAGCAACGTTATGGAGTAAGCAAGTTTGGGAAGAGAATCTAGATGACTGGGGTATAGGTGAGCCCAGACTGATGGTAAGCTATTATAGTGTAAACAGAAGTAATTACCTGGACAAAATTAAGGAAAAAAAGAAGGAAAACATTTCTACAGCTCACAAAGTACAGAAAATAATTTTTTGAGTAGAAGGAAAAGTTCAGGGGAAAAAAAAGATGACTTTTTAAACTCCTGAAACTTCTTTAGATGAGTTATACTCCACCAGCGTTTCAGTCAAGCTTAAATCTTCTAATCCTTTCCCTCTGACAAAGTCTCAGAAAGTGTCTCTACTTAGTGGATTTAAAACTGCTGATGTTAAGCCGAATGCTGTACATTTGCATAGAAATGTAGTTACAAAACAAATGCAAATGAGTTCAGGACTTTAGAAAGTATGGCATCAGTCCTGTCTCATTGTCTGGCACAACCCAAAAGTTGTGGGATGATAATCAGCTGCTGTCCTGAACAAGAAAAACACCTTTCTCATAAAAACAGAACCGGTCTTTTCTTTCTGTAAATAATATCCTAAGTATACAGCCTCCTTTAACCACGGTGTTATTAAATCTGGGGTTTGATGTCATAAACACTTGGTAGGACTGTTAATTTTATGAGGTACTTTTAAACTTTTTTAGACTAGCATTTTAAGGATCTCTTTTTATGTATTGACATAACACGGAAATATTAAGGCACAAGTTTATTTTATACTGATTGTTTCCTGTTATCCTTTGGTAATTTTTGATGTGCAGTGTTTTTCTTACACAATTATGTGCAAAAGGGCATAGCTCCTGATGGTGCAGGACTAACACCGAGTGGAACATTTCTGGTCCCCGTTCCTGGCATGGCCCTGCAGTAGGAGGAAAAGATGTAGGCAACTTTTAAAGGATATTATAATGGTTCTAGAATTTGTGGCTGGTCTATTCTAAAACTGTTCACAGAGCACAACAACATGGATTGACATGAATGCTTTAATTGAGGGATGAGTTCTAATGTGTCCTTGAACTGAGGATGAATGTGATCATAGAATCATAGAATTGCCTAGGTTGGAAGGGACCTTTCAGATCATCTAGTCTAACCATCAACCTAACTCTGACAAAAACCTTCACTAAACCATATCTCTAAGCACTATGTCTACCTGTCTTTTAAATACCGCCAGGGATGGTGCCTCAACCAGTTCCCTGGGCAGCCTGTTGCAATGCTTAATAACGCTTTCAGTGTAAATTTTTTTCCTAATATCCAGTCTAAACCTCCCCTGGTGCAACTTGAGGCCATTTCTTCTTGTCCTATCACCTGTCACTTGGGAGAAGAGACCTACCCCCACCTTGCTACAACCTCCTTTCCGGTAGTTGTAGACAGCGATAAGGTTTCCCCTCAGCCTCCTGTTCTCCAGGCTAAACAATCCCAGCTCCCTCAGCTGCTCCTCACAGGACTTGTTCTCCAGACCCCTCACCTGCTTCATTGCCCTTCTCTGGACCCACTCCAGCACCTCAGCGTCTTATAAATTAATTGAGAACTTGAATGATGTACCCTCTACTCAGTCTGATTTCAGTCATGATAGTCACTTTGGAATAAATCATCATCAGAAACCCTGCCCTGTTGTTGCATGTAGAGATTGCACCTGCAAATGTTGGAATACATGAATTTTCTCTTGGCAGTGTATTTAATCTCATTGTCTGTATAGTGAGCTTAAAGGCCTCACACTGGCACTCTGAGTGATCTAAATGGTGCTGTGTTTTGGCATTGTAGTGCCTAAACTGGAATCATCAAAATACACAATTAGGATCTTGCCCTTAGTGAGCATATTCATTTTCAATAACCTTTAAATAATGTTCAGACCTGGCCAAAACTATGACCTTTCTTCTTAAAGAATTCTTAAAATTTTTGCAAAGGATTTTGCAAAACCCAAACATCGACCTGTTTGGATCCTTTCTCTAAGACAGGAACATTGACAATCTGAAAAGTTTTGGTGCTCAGGTGGCAAAAGTTAATGCTGCGGACCTTAAAAAAAGGTCAAACTTTTCTGGGAATTCTTATATAATTTGAAATCCTAAACAAACAAATGAATGTGGTACTTACATAGCTGCCTGTAAGTTTAAAATTTGATCACTCTTTATGAAGGAATTTTCTTGATCTTGTTTATAATGACAGCACCTTCTCAATTTACAGTAAAGAGATTTCAACCTTATTTACAAAGGAACAAAATGCATGGAACCTATAGCACTAATTTTCCCCATTTATTTGCACAACTGTTTTTCCGTCCACTTCCAAGGAACCGTTTTCACAGATTATTCTCCCACATACTTCTTATAATGTAATTTCAAATTACTGATACAGAGGAGTTTCTCCTATTCTTCATTAACATTGGCCATGGGAGAGAAAAGAGAGAAAAATGTTTCTGAAAAAGTTGGAATCTAATTAAAAAAATATCTAAAATAATCTAATAAAAGGCAATCGTGTTGGAACAACAGACAGTGATGGAAATGAGTGTTATGGTGAGTGAAATGAATAAAACTTGAAAAACAAGCAGTTACTAGACCCCGTGCTGGTTTTTAGGGTGTTCTTGAGCTTTCTTCTCCAGATGAACTCCATTCACAAGAGTGAAATAAACCCCTCCTTGGATATATGATGGTGGTAGCACCTGCCATTCGTTACACACCTGAGCAGGTAACTCCTAAGTTATTCTTTACATTCCTATTTCCCAAAGATTGTCAAGAAATTAAATCTAGAGATAGGCACTAGTGAGCCAAAATTTGGGGAAATAATTGCAAGAGCAATGCCGTACTTTAATACTATGTAAGGTGGCATTCAGTAGACTGATTTTTCCTTAGGCACAAATAAATTCCCTAATATTATCTTCCAGTTACATAAGTCATAGGTAGGTCTGCATTTGAGAAGTGACAAGAATTCAGACTTTTACATCTCCTCTTTGGCTTCTCAGAATGTAAATCTTTAAATCATCTTTAAATATGCTGGCTATGTGCCAGCAGCAGATTGGTCCTATGCATGTGTATGAAAATTTCAGACCTTTCTAGGAGTTTAAGAAGCTTATATAGTTCCTAATGACTTTTATGACAGCTAGATGAAGTTTTGGTGTCAGGCACCTTATATAAAATTTTGCTTCACTTCTGAATTTGACCTCATGCAATTTCTCAGCAATATTGAAAAATGTAATGCAGCAAAAAGATTGAAAACAAAACAAACCAAAACAAAAATATGGAGGCAGTCCTGTTTTCTTCTTTTCACCTCTAAAAATTCCAACCCCCATTGAAGCTCCCTGAATGAGGAGAAATGGCTTTGGTAGGCATTTCACTTTTTTCACTTGTAAAAATTGGCAGCTAAACCCCCTACTTGAATATGCGTAATTAAAGCAATTATACCATCGGATATTTCTCCTGTTATTTCATCTGCTTGAAACATCAGGCAATACTGCATGCAGCAGTAATTTGTTTTCAAAAATAATTTTTAAATCTTCATTATCAGAAAAAAAGACTTGACGTTCATCTTATTCTCGTTTCAGTTCCCTGACATTTTCTCCATCAGTAGCTATAATAATTTTCTGGGCACTCACTGTGCCACCACTGGTTTTAAAGGTAAAATATTCAACCTTTAAAGTGCACTGTTCATTAAGCAGTGGAAAAAATTGCAAAATCGAACATACCATTAGTGAAGTTTGTCCAAGCATTCCTTTTTTTCCACGTTTGTTAAGGAAGATGTTTCTATGAGAATCCCCAGTCCCCCTCTGCCAGCCCTGGCTCAGCACCCCTACCCAGGGCCCAGCCTCTCCAGACCCATCTCAGCTGGTCGTGTTCTTTTGAGGATTGGCAGGGCTAACAGAGTAAATTAGCAAAGGTACCGTGCTGTGTAACTGACTGCCATTGATCTGCACACTTTGTTGTCTCACACGTAACATAAATAAATAACGAAAAATAGATCTTCATCCGAAATGCATTTTTATACTCAGACTCCGCAACACCTTTTATTTCCCGCACCGTAAGCTGCTCAGGAGCACCAGCAACTGCAGGCGCTCCAGGTAACAAAGCTAATGCTTGCTTTAAAAAATACAGGAAATTCAGGGAAACCAGACCAATCTTTACTAAATTAGGCTTTAACTTTTGTAGATTTTATTGTCCATATACCTGATAGATTCAGGGGTTAAGTAATAACATATGGGCTTAGGCAAACACCCAGATGTACATAAAAACATGTTCTTGAGGAAAGCACATTAAAAGGATTTGGTTCCATTTTCACAGCTGTAATTTATAGACTACATGGGGCATTTTTAATGGGTTGTATCAGACATCACCAAGCTGCTTATATGTGGCCGGATTCAGGTCTCAGTTCCACCAGAAGAACTATTACCCAAAGCTTTCTGGTTTTCATTCTCCTTGGTCTCCAGAACATGCGAATTAAAGGTACAGTGGCAGTCTGTATTAATACTGCCAAAATGCTGAAAAATTAAAATGTCTTGAGAAAAAAGAGGGGAGGGCACACATTTTCCATAAACTAGTTTGCACTTTGTGCCTTCACTTCTGTACTTTTCGAGCTGCATTCCTCCGTAACCCAACCTCTACTGAAGAAGTCTTTGGGTCAGATTTCTATATATTTACTGAAAGTGAGTGGTACCTACTCCTTGGGTAACCTAATTGGAATCAAGCAATCATGACAAGTTTCTCTTTTGAGTTGCAAATGCTCATTTAACAGTTAGGTAAAGACAGTGAAATGAGGCCCTGTTTGAATTAACTCCCCAGTGCAGAGCTCTTTAAGCTCAAGGCATTTTGTTATTCACTGCTTTAGCCTCTGTAGAAGGACTTATGAAGTACAGGGACACCATGAATCTCTGTCACAGAGCACACAGGGAGCCGAAAACAAGCTGAAAATGCATTGCTTTACAGCATTTCAGGCACGACTTTAAACAAACAAACCTGCCCCGTTTGTTCACCTCAGCATTTCATGACTTGCTTCAGTGATGCCCAGACCGGCATCTCCAAGGCAAAGGACCAAGTCCCCCTCCTGTCGCTGCCTTTTCCAGCGGAGAGGGGAGCCGCTGCCCGGGCCGTGCAGGGTCTCCAGGCTGCACCCCGTGAAGTGCTTTGCTGTGTCAGCCTGGATGAAGGGAGGCAGCCCAATGGAAACGCTGTGGGGCCGTGCCGTGTTACTAACTAGATGGGACGTTAAAGATATATGGGTTCCCCGTAATGATGGTGCTAATAATTAAGCTGTGTTATTTTGGTATCAATTTTTCCACAAGGAGAGCCGTTAATTAGGCTAAAGTTTTCTCGCGTCTCTAGGCCTTTACTTTTCTCCTCAGGCGAGAAATCTCATTGTCATTGCTGACCCTGAACTTTTTCTTCCACCAGCATCTCCCTCTGGTTTATCACTATGGTTGGAACCTTGCCAGCGGTTGCCCTCACCCTGACCCTGTCTTTGATGAAATACTTGTTTATACCTTACTCAGTTCTCCGCTCAGCTAATGCAATCCCCTCCTTTAAATTCCCTCCTGAATGGTCTCCTTGAGTTGTCTGGATTTAATTCAGTGTTCCCAGGAGAGCACAAGATGCATACTCCTGTTGTAATAAGCTTATTTGGTATTGGATAAAGAGTGGCAAGCTGAGGATATAGGATTACAATACCTTTTCTTTTTCCCTTTTTTTTTTTTTTTTTTTTACCGTGGTCTCTTGTTTCTGCTGTTGGAGTCCTGTTTGAATGGATCCTGAATGTGCCTGGGGTGTCAGGGACCCAGCCAGACACAGGAGCTGAAGCTTGGCTTCTGCAGGAGGAGGCAGGCAGGTGGGCAGGCTGACTTAGCAACAACAGCCTGGGAAAGAAGGGCAGGGGGTGCTGGTGACCACTGAGACCGAGGGGCTGTCAGCTTGCATGGATAATTCAGTAATTCAGGCAACACCAAGCTCAATAGCAGGCACTGTTTGGAGGGTAGAGGGGATAGGCAAGAGGAGTCTGTCCTGGGGAGGTTTTGACTGTGAAGCAGTAGTAAGAGAGAGGTCTAGATGAACTGTGAGGGTCTGGAGTAGATAGATATTTACACTGGGACAGTTTAGTGAGAGCACGTTACTCATAGCAGTGTGCTTTTAGGGAAGTTAGGTCTTTCCTTTAGTATAAACAGATTGTGATCAGTTTTAATTTAAATTAGCTTCCATGAATAATTCCAGCTCTGGAGTGAAAGAGAGGGAAGGACAGAGTTATTGTGGTGGGAGGGAAGGATTAAGCAGGAATGAGTTTGGGAAAATAAGGAGATGGTTTGAAGAGATGAAAAGTATGCAAAGGGAGATTCTGGGGCAGCATCTGTGGAAGTGGGCAACTGTGAGACCTAGGAAGGAAGGGTCAGTGAAATGAAAACTTTTTTCAGAAGGGAAATAGCAGAAAGTCAGAGGTATGAGGCCTTCTGCCCTAGAAAAGACTGTCTCTCTGCAGCAGTGATAATCTCTAATAGGAATAGTCTCTAATCTAACCTCTATTCCACCTACATTTAGTTTGGAGGTCCCTGTAAAGTATTTCTTTTGTTCTCCTTATCTCAGCAATGATGAAGGACTGACAGTGAAGAGGGCCTTGCAATGCGGATAAATTAACTCAGTGCTTTTTCAAGACCATTTTCAGTGACAAGACTTTTTCAGGGACCAAACCTAAATTAAAATATTACTAGGAATGCTACATGTGAGAGAGCAAATCTCCTTGCTTACTCAGTTACCCCATTGACTCCATCATGCTCTGCCCAGCCCACTCTTTGATTCCTCTGTCCGGACGTCATAACTTTCTAATTTAATCCAGTCTGCTACTGAACTTTTCCATAAGGAGACTAGATAAGATCAATGACTGAACACATTGTCTTGGTTCATCATGGTTTCAGCCAGGAAAGAGTTAATTTTCTTTCTAGAGATTACTGTGAAAGGAACGTCAATAATAAATGTTGTTTTATGTTTATATTTTTCAAGGACTCTTTTCAGCTTCATATAGAAGCTGAGAAGGAGCATAGACAGAACAATGGAATGGCCAATGGAATATTCCATACCATAGACTTCATGCTCAGTGTATAAATGGGGGTTGGCCGTAAGGGGGATTCCGCGATCACTGCTCAGGAAGGTACCAATCCACTGGGTGGTCACTTGTATTATTATTGTTGTTGTTGGTATTATTATTATTTTTATTTTCCTTTTCTTTTATTGTTCTATTAAACCATCTTTATCTCAGCCCATGAGTTTTTCTTCTTTCCCTTTCCCCTCCTTTTTCCCTCTTCTCCCTGCCCTTCTTGGGCAGCTGTGGGGTCCCAGCTGTTGGCTGGGGTTAAACCACAACATGGTTTTAGGGTTCAACAAAAATCTTAATTCAAACAGTTGCATTTTATATGATTAGATCACAGTTCCTAAGTATCTGCCATTTCAGGCTATGTTTAGGTCTACCATCCTTGATGTTTTAGTACCAGAAAATTGTTTGCTCTGATATTTTTCTTATTTCAGTTTACAAACCAAATTAGGAGCTACTGTGCTGGACAGTCATCCATTTTCATTTTTGCATAGCTTACAACTTCTTCATGATGACTCTGGTGCCTGTCAATGAGACAGGAAGAAAACTCTTGTCAAATCATGTTTCAGAGCTGTCCTAGATTGCTAACGACGGGGGGAGATCTTGTTAGTGCTTTTTTCCCCCCATAATAAATTTTAAGATACAATTGTTTTCATAGTAGACAAATATATAAATAAAGCCATCAATTAAGCTGTTATAAATTACTGCTTTTGACTGTGTTATCAGAAACTACAAGAAACTGCAGAAATTACAAGAAACTGCAGAAATTACAAGAAACTACAGAAACTACAAGATCATTGCTATGTTTCTTTTGTTGTCTTATGTTACACCGCCTTTATGTACTTGTTTCTCCATTGTAATAGTGCATCTGCTGTGAACTATTTTGAAATCTAAGGTCATGACTTTCACATATTTCTTATCACTATTCTTATTTAAAGCTAAGTTTTAACTATGAGGGGTTTATATTGAGTGAATTATTCTCATTGATAAATAGTGAGCATTGTCTCAAAACTTTCTGAATCACTTCTCGGATATGTGAACATTACAATGTCTGAAAAAATGTAGACCAAAAGTCCATATTAATTGTAGCTATAAAAATCCACAAAAAAATCCAAGTTCTGAATACAGCTTAATATCTTCCTGTAATGTTTCTGTGATCAAATTTCAGTTCATTGCTGGAACCGCATCAGGAAAAACACATTTTGGAGATATGAAAACCGCTGTTTGTGACACACTGTAAATGCATGGATACCAGATCCGGTTCATACCTTAACCTCATTTCAGTTTTGCCCACTGAAATAATAACCCACTTTAACAGCTTTGATCTAACTTTTTAATCTTTTGAAGAATTAGAATCTTATTCTGGATCTGACATTTCAAATTTAGAGCAGTTTTGCTTTGACTTTTGATGTAGACCAAATTAAATAATTTACAACTTTTAAATATGTTCAAGGAGAGCACGGTTGCCACGTATTTTCTTTAATTCAACCCTCTCAATCTGTTGCTTAAGGAACCTCCCTATTGTTCCAATCTTGCAGTGGAAACAAAGAGAGAAGTATGCAAACATCCATTTAATCAAGTCCTGTCCAGCTCAGGTTTTTTTTTTTTTTCTACCTTGTTAAGCTTCCTGTATTTTACCTTGGTTCAAATATTGTGCAAACATAATTTGACCTTTCTATCACTATCTCATGAAAGCCTATCTGAAAATGAGTGTACACAGTGCTAAATATATGCATCTTGGAGAATTTTGGCTAGCAAGACTGTTAAGATTAAAAACATGTAAAAAAAAAAAGGGGCATTACAAAAGCATTAATATATGCTAAGTGGGTATATAAACGCATAACATTTTAGATATTCCACTCTCCAGCTCAGCTGCTACTGAACGGTGGAAACATCCGGTAACACTGATACTTTTTTCTATGGCAGCTTCTTGAAAAGTTAAAGTTTTGCTCCACAAAATGCCAAAAAACATTTTAGGTTTGTAAAGTCAAGCTTTTCAGCTCACTGTCTTCCTCAGCCCAACCTCATGAAGTTCTGCTTTGCCTGATGTGGCAAGTGGGCTTTTCCTACAGAGCGCAATGCAGGAACGGTGGTGGCCATTTCCCTTCAGACAGAGATCACAGACGAAGTGATCATGACAGTGGCCGTGTTTGCCTAGTGCTCAGCAGCTAGCGTCCTTATTCCAGTGTGAATTGAATTTCTTCTCTTAGCTGACGGGATCAAACTCTAACCTCCCATAGAGGCACCTCACTTCCAGGACACAGGGTGCTGGAAACTGGTTTTCTTTTTTTTTTTCTTTCATTTTAAAGGAAAGAAAAACACACATTCAGATAGTCTTCAACTTCTCTTTAATGTTAATATGTGCTGAAGTTCATTCCCATCTCACACCAGAACTCCCAGAACTGACTCAAGCTCTTTAAGATTAAGATAAATGTTCATACGTGAATGAAGGGAAATCTGAAATCATGTTGGAATTTAAAAAGGGTAAGATTTGTCTCTTTAAACTCTTGAATTCATAATCCTTTAGAGAAAGTCCGTGTTGGTAACAACAACAACCTTCCCTTAATCATGTATTAGCAAACAAGTAGTAGCATAGTAACTCTTTGATGTAGACCGTTCACAGTAGGTTCCAATGTACTTTGAATGTCATTGGAGGTACTCAAAACTCAGCTGGACAAGGCACAGAGCAACATGATCCCACTTTGAAGTTGGCCCTGCTTTGAAAAAGGGGTTGGACTTTTTGATCTCCAGAGGTCCCTTCCAAACTAGATTATTCTATTATTTTATAACTGTTAACTTGCATGAAAACTACAATTGCTCTTTCCACATACAGATTTTACACAGTGCCCATGGAGTTATTGCTGGTTGTTTAGCACTTAGCTATGAAAGTGAGCAGTCTGGCTTTGGATTCAGAACATCTAGCTCTCGGTATGAACTTTAGCCTGCCTAGTTTGGGAGCTAAGCTAAAACTGTTACGGGACACTCAAAGACCATGCAGAAAAGCAGTGGCTCTTCATGGAGGTAACTGATTGCTGTCCCCAGGCCAAGGTGTAGCCCAAAGCTGAGCTGGAAAATGGATAAAGTGATGTAGGGTACACTTAGTTCAGCTTAAGTGCAGGCAGCTTCTTCCAGGGGAGACTTGCTCTGTCCTTCCCAGGCGATATGTTCCTGCTACTCCCCTGCCATCAGACAGAGCAATTGTGCAGCCACGGAGTGGCCAGATCCATTTGCGTTCTAATTTTAATCCTCTACAAAAGATGATTAACTAGCAATATGCTAGGGCTAGAAATATGTTCAATCAACCTAGCCATCTTAAGCATTAACATCTTTTTCCTTGAACTTGTTGATTTGTGGTTTTGATTGCAACATATGCGCAAACTCTGAATTCCATTGATCTCCCTTAAACATATTATACTTTACCTTACAGAGTAAAGCAGATAGATAGCTAGGAGCTTATCAGGTGGCCTAAAAGGATGTTTTCAGCATCCAGTTGCAAGAGCCAGCACAAATGCCATCCTGCATAGCACATTTACTTCTTCTGCTGAGTTACATAGCAGCCCTAAGGATGGATTGGGATATGTGTTTAACTCCCGAGAACCTGACACAGAATATCCTACTATTTTTTCTCATCCCTCAGCGGATCTTATAACTCTGTGCAGGGGATGGGAAGCAAAATGAGAGTTCAAGGTCCTAATTTCCTGCTTCCCTTACCAAGGTTGTATCTTGAGATGCAAGAGTCACAGAACACAATTTCTCAAGGTGCCATGCTGTTGGTGATTGAAAACACAACCACAAAGACCCTCTTTGAGGTAGTCCCCTATATTCCTGGGCTTTCCCAGCCTGGTTGTCTAGTCATCCTTGAAAAGGGTAGGCCTATTCTTTCCTTCCTCCTGAGTAACAGTTTCAGGATTTAGGCTAACCCATAGGCTTGCAATGTTAATTTTCAGAGTGTGTCTTAGGTGGAGTCATACAGTGACAATCACTCTTTTAATTACCAGATAAGCTCTAGGAACATGTCCTTACCTGACTCAGAGTATCAACTCCCAGAAAAGTGATAATGAGATACGAAGCAGTTTTCTTGCAGTGTTCCTCCATATAACTCAACAAATTTCTCCAAGTTGCCCCAAACCACAGATTTACTGAGGAAAGGCTGTAAAAATTGACCCTTTGCAAAATATTAAAAAGTCCCAACTCAACCCAACCCAACCCTAACAAGTTTCCACAAGATTTGTGCTGGAAAAAATAGTCTGTAATCGTATTTTATTCTACCACTTCACCTAACACTGAAATCTCAATGTTGCTGCTTTTCCATCTTTAGTATGTATATATTTTTGTGCACATTGTAATAAACACATGGGGCCATGATACTGTCAGAAGTTTTTCCAGTCCAATGATATAAAGTTTAAGTCTTCCAAGTCCTACACCCTGCAGACCTCAAATTAGTCTCAGATGGCTTGACATGCTCTAATACTGCACTTGTATGTTTGTGAAGACTCAGTGAATTGGTTATTACTTATGCTTGGTTAATATCAGCGTAGACAGAATTGACATGTTTAAAACAAATTGTGGTCTGAGGAACTATTGATGGCTTTTTGCAGCCAGTGTTTAGGGAGTTTTTCAGCAGGAAGATTGATTTTCTTTTTGACATTGTTATACTGTATTAAGGGGCTTTTGCATTTTTAAAATTTTTTTTCCACCCCTGTTTTTGGTTCTTTTAGGCCCGGGGGGTTGATAGGCTAGTTGTTTACCTTCGCTCTGGTCATTCTGAATGCCTATTCTTCCTCTTATCTCTCCAGTGGTATCCTCTCCATCTGTTCAGTAAGCACTAAAAATTTTCAGCCTTATCTTTTAAGACCATCTTCAGGAGAAGTTTTGCAAATGTTTTCTGAAAAGGACTTGGCACTTAGAAAGTCCAGCTGCAAAACCATTTAACTAAGATTCCAAGGGAGAACATAGAGAAATGAACATAAGCACTGTTGCTTTTTTTTTTCTTTTTTTTTTTTTTTTTATGTAGAGTTCTTCTTGGTATTTTCACTGAGCTTTAATCCCCTCCACCTATGAAAAACCAACAATTTGAGAAAGACTGGGAGATGAAGGGCAAGCCTAAATCTGTAACTTCAAATAAAGTGCATTTATCTGAATTTACTCCACCGATAGGTTTGTAAACTGAACACTATTAAAGGAGACATACCTGATCTTTGATATGAGCATCTTTAAAAGCAGCAGATGTAATATACAATAAAGATGAATGAATACAGTTCATCTCCATTCCTCCTTCTTCCTCATTTTCAAATGGAACCCTGAAATTAGATTGTCTTCTGTGAGATTGACTATTTGTCTATCTTTCTGAATATACCTTCAAGCAGGCTTAGCACACCAACTTAATCTAAGTTTGCTTTATAAGGCTATTAATATAGCATAATTAACAAACACTGTATCAATCATCTGACTTATTGCTGGGTGTCTTACATATTTTGGCTTTTCTGAAGCAAGTAGACGGTAACAGTAAAGGACACTGTGTTATCCAGATCACCATCTTTCCAGTGACGGATGCCATAAATTATAGGAAATAGGAGAAAGAAACAAGAGCGGATCAAAATTCCCCCAAATCTTATGAGAGTTATGCCATTTCCAAGTGTGTCTGTGTTTCTTGAATTAGGGTGAGGAAAATCTAAAATTGCCTTGTAAAGGAGTTACATGTCAGTTTAGATAAATTTCTAAAAAGGTTGCTCACCAAAGTCCCTAAAAAAAGTGGTAATGGGAGAATAGGGAATTTTTTCATATGGATAAAAATAAAGGAAACTCAGAGTAGAAATATATGGTCAGCTTAAAGTGGCATGAGATCACCACTGAAGTCCCACAGGGATCTCTGCTTGGGCCTGTGCTGTTCAAGAAAGCAATAAACAATTAGAAAAAGGGAGTGTGTGACTGGTGAAGAGGCAAAGTTCTCTGATGACACTGAGTTATTCAGGACAATCAAACCAAAATTTTACTTCAGAGTATTTCGCAAGCACATCCCAGTATTGATTGACTAGCAATACAATAGCAGATTATATTCAATGCACGTAAATGTAAAGGAATGCTTGTGGGAAAACAATCCTGTTCTGTTGCAAAGTGATGGGCTCTGAGCTGACTGTTATTAAAGAATTAAATCTTAGGGCTAAACCAGGAAACTTCACAAGAATATCATCTCATGACCTGGTCCTGGTCAAACAGTTGAATTGAACATTACAAGGTAATTGGGAAAGTGGGGACAGCAGAAGAGGGAACGCCACTACACTGCTGTTTGAATCCAGCTGGGGCACTGAACAGGATGGTCACAGGGAAGGCAGCAGCCGACCACAAGGACTCCCCACACCCTGCCAGCCACCTGACTTTCTTCAGAAATCTCATCTGTCTTCAGCCACTGACATTGGTAAATAACTCCTGACATTCAGGAGAAGAATCACGAGAGTTGAAATCTTGGTTTTCCTCATGCACACAAATGAGTGAAGGTTCATACTGATTGGGAAAGAGTCACACGGAGAAGTAAACAAGCAAACCACTCCCCCATTAAACATTTAATGAGGGCAGTGCAATTTAAGAGTGAGAATTGCCATAATTTCAAAACACATCCTCTTTCTTGGGAACACTTGTAATGAGCTATAGAAGCCAAAATGACTAAGTTGCTTATGTACAGAGACACTATGTAGTCAAATAATTGCAAAGACAATTCACTGTTTAATAAAAAAATTAAAATTCTTCAAGTTTAGAATATTGCTGATGCAAATCAGCATCACAAGATTTGGCTTGAAAGTTGTTATGTTTTGTCAGGGTGATCCAGAGCCCCATACTGGACTATTTGAAAACTTTGGGAGGGTTTTTTTTGTGGTTTGTTTGTTTGGTTTTTTTTTGTTTTGTTTTGTTTTTGTTTTTAGTGTGAGCAATTGGACTTTATGGATTAGTGAAGAAAGAGCTAGCAAGGTTTTCCTACCATATATTAAATTGTCTTTAACAAAAAGCACACTAGGAAATCTTGCATAGTAGGGAATTTGGGCTAGAGGAAACTGCATCTCACAAAACTAATAAAGCAGAATGAACAAAACATTTAACACCACTAATAAAATACCCATTAGACTTATTGTAATGGTTATTCTGTTTTCTATTGAAAAAGTTAAATCTCTTGACCGAAATGCTGATGTCCTGTCTAATGAACTGTAAAAGCAGTGGATTGGGATCATATTTTGTGGATAAAAGATAGGTGCTATCATATTTGCACCTTTTCTACACAGGCCTGTTGTGCTTACTGCCATGAACTACTGTTGCTCTCTTAACACATCTCTGACAGGAACAGATGTAACATTCTGCTATTTCTGTTATTTATTTGCAAAACTCTTACAGCTATTTTTGCATGACTTCATGCGAAACTTATACAGTAACTCTATCAGTGAGACACAGGAAAACCTTTGCAAGAGCAAAGTAGGACCTAGGGGGACTCTTGCAATCTTTGAAGTCTTTGTGTGGTTACAGAATGCGTAATATGTAAGAGTATTATTACATACAAGTGTAAACTAAGGAGGAATTGGTTTAATTGCCCCATTACTTTGGGCGGGAGGGGGGCAAGAATTAAACATCATGCTGTCAGATGATGGTGAAAGCTCTTGACTTTCTCATAGAAACCTTTCTGCCAGGCCAAAGGATGGACTCCAGGGCAGCAACCCAGGAAAGAGTACAGAAAGAGAGTGAGAAACTGAAGATTCAATTAAAGCATGCAGTAGAGAGATCGCAGAGAAGGTCAAGCTAGTGAGTACCTCAGTTATAAAGTCTGCTTTTGGGCCTGGGCTGATCTCTCTAAATATTGTTGTATTGCACCATGGAGATACCAGGCCCAGGTGTTTTCAGAGTGCATCCTGTTGCTGCTTCTTCAGTGAATTTGGTCTCCGATCTAAAGATAGAATCCTCTGTGTTGATCGTAAGTCAGGCAGGTCTGCCATGGTCCTATCCTCAAGCTCTTTCAACTGATCTTCAACTCTATCACTAGCTGAGTGTTCCCACCTCGAGCACTGGAGCTCATCTGACCCCATGTTGCACTGGGCTTGGGAGGAAAATGGGAGAAGCACTGAAGCAAATAGAAAAACAGGGTGTTTTGGTTTTGTTTTCTTTTTAATCTTTTTGAATACCATGAAACCATGGTGCTTTGCCAGGCAAGCACCTTGCCAACATAACGGAGGAGAAATAAAATGTGGATCAAAATCGTTGTGGGATGGGGCTACAACAGCTCTGGCTTAGATTGGTTTACATTGCCAGGAAGCTGCATCCTTCGCCTCTTGCAGCTCAGGACGTGCCCACAGTAACACAGTAGTTTGGATCACGATTGCATTTCCCTTTTCCCCATTTACTATGCTTTGATTTGCATTACAGAGAAGTCTCCATGCCCAAGCCACATTCAGTTTAGATTAAATTTAGTGACAGTTACACTCTTCATGCGCTGCAACCATGGAAGGACAGTCAGCCCACATAAGTGGACTAGACTTAGTCTGAAATCCTCCCACCGAAAAAACCTAACAACCCCCTCCCATCCACACACCATGGACATCAGTTCTTCAGCACCTACTTTTTGTCTTTGCAGGTCTGCTCTTATTGAACTGTGTTGTGTGCTACTAGTGCAGACATATTTTCACTGTGTCTTCACCCTGCAGAGAGGGTGAACTTGGAATGGACTGGGAGATTTTTATTTCTGCTTTCAGTCATCAGCCTTCTGGAGCGGATCAGTGCTCTGAGAAAGAACTATCCCATATCATGAGCCAGTAATTTCAGTATCCCAAAACAGGAAGCCCTGATTTAGATACTTAGTCTTACCTTAGCATACAAGTAAGGAACTTCGTCGAGACATTAGGCAGGAACAGATCAGTGGTCTTGGAAAGGGTCTGTGGTTATAGGGGCCCAGGTTGTCTGCCACTCTTGTGGTTTCTGGATTTGTGCCAAAGCATGTAAGACACTAGAGTTAATACCTGCCCAGCACAGGTTGGCTCCAAAATCCCAAAGATGTGAAGATTTCTAGAGTAGCAGGAAACTATCACTATACGGCCCACACAAATCTTCAGCAAAGGTATGAGCCAGGCCATATAAAACAATAATGTTAAATTTACAGATTGTAAGATTAAAAACCTTATTTTCTTAGTTGGATTTTGACTCTCCTTTTCATTACTCTTGATGTATGTTAAACTCAAAAAACAAACAATTAAGAAAATAAAGAAAATGTAAAATGCTTACATATTCACATGGTTCTAGCACCCAGTTTTCAAATTATTGTGAGGTTTGCGACAAAACGTCGGGATCTGTCAGTACTACACTAAAAGAAAGAAGGCAAGTATTTAGGCCCAATAAAAATGCTCACAGGTATAACTTTGTAAAAGAGTACATAACAGCGAGCAGTTATAGCAGCTATAGTGATTAATCATTTTCCCCTGTCCCGTTGTCAGCACTGAAATAGCACTGAAGTCAATGGCTGCTCTCTGAATAATGGGCCTTATTTATTCAAAATATTTTTTTCTGAGTTTGTCTCATCTGTATTTTCCACCAGCCTGGACATTGCTGCAACATACAGATCTATGATAGCAGGACTAGCTATCATTATCTGTCTTCCAGTAGCAAATAAGTGCTAACTTTTCTGTTTACTTTAATAAAGTTTTCTTACTCTCCAGCCTAGTAATGTATGGTTGTACGCACATACACAGAACCTGAGTTTAATGACTTTACTGCGTACTAACCAGAGGAAAAGTAATTCAAAGCAGATGTTAACTGACACTGATTATATTGTTCTAACAGCGTGATGTGAATAGCACCCAATTATTTAGATGCATATCCATATCCTCAGATGTGCTTTTAGATGTTTAAAGCCTATGGTATTCTAAAAGCTTGCCTTAAGTCACACAGAGATTGTAACACAGGAGGAAAAAAAATTATGTTACTCCTTTATTTTGTAAGGGAGCACCATTGAACTTGTATAATTTTTATAATTTTTGTATAATTTTTTGTCCTTCCTCTCTCCTGTGAAAAGAAGCAAATTTTTATTCCTACTCCATGGTTTGCTTCAGTTCCCTGTATTGTCACCAAGTATTTGCTTTGCCTGCAAACACACCATACTTGGTCTCAGTCAGTTTTTAGGCTATTTTTCCAACATAAACACTTAGGGCATGACCCTTGGTTGCACTCCATGTTTTGTTTATTGACTCATTTGCACTTAAAATGTGTTCTTGGAGAGACTTTTTTCCCAGTATATTAGTTCAAAACTGCTCCTAGTCAGATTGTTTTAACTAGTGCAGTAATTAGTATGCGTGTTCAGGATTATTTTTTTTGTTGCCATAAATTCACTGAGTATATTAGTACAAATCACAGAGTTTCTCAGGGTTTCTTTTTTTTTCTGCTTACCCGTTTCTTAGCGTGTGTCTATATAAATTATTTTGATCTCCTCCTCTGAATCATACAGATGCAAATTTTTATAAGATGATGATAGAGTATACCTCTGTTAAAACATGGAGTGCTGATTTGCAAAAGAGAGAAGAGATTGAATGATTCAGCAAAAGATCTGATATTTCTGTTGCTTCCCTACTGTCCTACCAAAGCTCTTCATCCCACCTAAGTGCTCAGAGAAGAGCTTCCTCATTTTCCCGGCAGTACAATGCTAGAGTGGGCATTAGACAGCTGCCCAGAGGTAATGTCTGTAACTGTCTGCAGAGAAGCACCTTTAAAATCAAGACTATTTAGTGTTGTGAAATATTTCTAAGAGGCTGTTTGTTTTTCTGCAGTTTTCCTTTTTTTACATGACTCACTGGAGACCAGGCAGATAACAGAAGAGAGAGCCTTTTCATCTCTGGAAAATTCTTCAAAGAGGTGGATGGGAATTTAGCCACATGATGGCTTCCATTGAAGGAAAATGTACAATTAGGTCTATGTATTATTTAACCAGTGTTTTTTGACCTTTGTCAGTCTGTGAAGCTATAAACATTTTCTGTGGAAGATATGGTCTCTTTAGAAATTTCACAAACATGGCTAGTTCTGGGTATATATGAAGGTGTTTTTCATAATCAACTTTCACATTTGCATTAGAAACAGTATGTGAGCCACTTTAGCCATCTACAGGTTTTTCTCCAGAAGAATTTCATGAACCTTTTCTCAGTATCATAATTTTGTGCAACTCACAAACATAATGGTGAAAAAAAGTCTTAGCTCTAGATGTCAGCTTTCTGTAGCATTGAGCAAGTATGAGTTATAACCAATACAGAACAACTGTTTTTTCTACATAACTCAAGACTTGTGTAGGAGAAGAACCTGTAGGGCCTCATCCAAAATCCACTGAAACATCTGGGATCTTTTCCATCGAGGAAAACTTTCTCGGTCTTTGTGCTGACACTGAATAAAGAGAAAATGTTTTTCTTCACCTAGCTTTGCTTTTCTTGAATATATTGTCTGTCCTCTGGCTACATTTTCTGCTGCTGTAATGACTGTACCTTCTGTGCTCATAATGACGATTAGACTTTGTGGCAGTCTTTCAGATACTGATGGGGTCTTCTCACCAGTCAGAGAGAGCTTTAATGTCTAGTAAGGACTGAAGAGAAATTCTGCTTCTTGAATGACTCCATTAGGCTTGTCTCCTGCTTAATCAGCCCTTGAAGTACCTTAACTCGTCATGGCTTCCCAGCCAAGAACAGATTTCAGAGGTACTCGTTCCACCACAGACTGCTGCAGACTTGGCTGTCACATCTCACATCATCTGCTGTGCCTGTAAGGGCTGGCATAACCCAGAGCTGGACTGATCTTGCGGTTGGCAAAATGCATTGTGAGTCTTCTGCATTGAGAACAGCCCTAGCTACTGTACATAATTTTCATTGCTTACTCTCATCAGAATAACTTATCTAGTTGGAAGTACAGAGGGAATGAATTTAGGTCATTCACAACATAATTACCCAGGCTGGCATTTGTCCAGGACATGGGAGTTAGCAACACTGAACTTGAGAAAAATGTTAGCGGTGTTAATATATTTCCTTTCATTGTTATAAAAAATTGCTGTTTCTGTGGTGAGTGCTGCAGGTGACTGCACATCTGACATTCCCCTTATGGTGCATTACAGCTTTATTTGTATTTCTACATTACTAGGGAGAAGATGGGTCAAGCTGTTTTTTTATCGCTGATGGAAGAAGTTTAAATTGTGGATGGGCTATAGCTAAAGGTGAGAAAGGAAAGATTACTGGAATAAGAGCTCCAGCTGTGATGAAGAAAAGAACTGCCAAATGATGTATAGCTATTTCATGTACGGATGGACTTGTTCTGGAGTGGCAGGACTTAGCCATTTATCTGCACGGTGCTAAGCGTAACACGAATTTAGGGATGAAGTCACTCAGTACCACTGCATACTAGCATGCTCGCTTTGAAAAAAGAAACACTGAAAATTTGGGTATTAGGATATTTTCAAAGGCTAAGGCTTGGAAGACTTCGATTCTGTCTCCCACCAGAAGCTCCCTCTGTGATTGTAGGCAGAGCACATTCAAACCTGAAGATGTAGATTTTGCACAAGAGCCAGGCACCTAAAAGTGTGGGGCTGTGCCACGGAGCTGTTGCAGTGCTCCAGCAAATTTTGTAGACTTCAGCCTCCATCTCTCTGTTCCTTAGTATCTGCTGCTTGCGAAATGTGTCCTTCCCTGCCAAGGAAGCCTGGTGAGTGTAAGTGCCACAGGGCAGATGAGGTACTCTAGTACTTGTATAAATACTGTGTTTAAGACAGGTGGATAAAGCCAATGATTCATAAAGAAAAATATGTTTAGTGTTATGGATATTTCTTAATAAAAGTTAAATATGTTCCGTGCTTTCTGGTAGCTGATCCATATACAGGATGAAATGGATCCCAGGAAACAGGATTGCATCCACCACATTTGACTCAGCTGACAATGTGAGTGGTCCTGTCTAAACTGCAGAGTCTGTTTAGGGAAAGTCTGTCAGGGAAAGGGGCGAGCACCTCCAGAAGGCAGCTCATACCATCCTAAAATGGGTGTCTGAGCCAGAGGGGTCTGAGGGCAAATCCTTCTGAGGAACCTGTCTCTTTTCACAGGCTAGTGAAGAGGGCTTCTGGATGGCTAGCTAAGGCACCTATCTGTTTGACAGATAAATGAGATTAAATGAATCCCACTGTGGCTCCCATCCAGGTGACAGAAGAACACTGAGGAAGTGCAAGGGTTTAATCTCTCATCATGATCCACGAGATACAGTGATATTAAAAATCTAGGTCCATAAGAAAATTTCTTTTTATAAATCATTCTTACTGGGTACTCTGTGATGAATCCTTCCTCCTTAGCTCTTGAATTGTTTCTTTACATGCCCTAAATAAACTGAATTCTTTTAAAACCCCGTCCACTCTAAAGGAAAGGCTAATGTAGATGAACTTTCTTTATGTCAGCCGGACAACAACAAATTGTACTCCTCTTGTGTCAAGTAAATAATTAAAGGTTCGTTTGTGAAATGTTACTTACCTGTAATGAGTCATCTGTAGTTAAAAGGGAAAACAACAGCTACAGGAAGGTGATGCATGTTTTAACTGGAAACGTGACTCCTTTTGCCTAAGCTAATGCAAAATCAAATGAAGCCACTATAATACAAACGCCTCTCCAATCCCAGAGACATGCATACAGCCTTACGTTGTCACTTCTGCTATTATCTGAAGCCAGGAAAGAAGCGTGTTGATGCTGAATTGGCTCAGGCTTATAAGGCTTGATCATTTGTCTCAATTTTCATGCTGCAGCAAGTCTTCAGCTATTGGGAAACCAAGACAGGTTTCTCCAAAGCAAAAACCCAAAAACTGTATACCACAGCTTGAATGGTCTGAAGGACTCTTTCATATAGCCGATAATTTGAACAGTTCATGAAGGCTCATTGGCCGTTACTGGAACAAAACATATTCAACACTGTGATTACAGTTGTGAGAGAAATACTGCACTCACAGTGTATGCTGTGGCAGAGAGACTGGGACATGTTTTATACACACTGCTACTCTTCCTTATATTTTGCAACCCTTTCAGATCTCTGTTGAAAATATATGTAAAATAGACATCTCACATATTTAATATTAATCTAATGAATTACTTAAATATCACAATAGAATTAAGCATAGACAAGGGCATCTGTAAGTCATTCAGAAAATTAAAATTGATCTAAGTTCCTCACCTTTTCAGAGCCTTCTCTTCCAGATTCTCTATTATTCCTTAAATCAGTGAATATGTGCTTCTACTGTGGGGAATCCTTGATCCCTTAAAATGCAAGATGTGTGAAGCTTTTATCTATATTCCTTAAAGTAAAAAAAAATAAAATAAAAGTGATGCAGATGGATCAATATAAACATATATGACAGTAGCTTGGAGCTGCATGCAGTAGCATAAGTAAACAGAGTGACAGGATGACTTTTCAAAACAAGCTTGTCATGTTTATGCTTGTTATCAGCTCTCCTGACAACGATTTTCCCATCAGCTAACTACAGACTTAATTAGGGCATTAACACAATCCTGGCCCCACACCTCCTGCCTTCCCCCAGTTAAGCACTGGGTGATTACCAGGAAGAGAGAACACCAGCAAGGAAACAGGAAAGAAGAGAGAAAGAAGACAGAAATAAGGAAAAATAGAAGGAAGGAAGGAAAGAAGAAAGAGCATAATTTTGATTATATTGCATAGGGTAGAAGGGAAAAAAGAAGTGCTTTTCCATGTTTTGTTACAGGTTTTTGCAAAACAGTCCATAGCAGCATGCAGGACAGATCACTCCACTGAGAGAAAAGAGACCAATTTACGTGATTTCGACTTGTAAATGCTTGCAAGTGCAAGAAATGTGAATGTCTCCATTGTTTGCTAGGATACATCCCTCACTCTCATGCAGAGTAGCTGCTCTGTCTGATGAAGACCCTTCCAATGCACAAGGCACATATAGCAAGTTGTAAGATGCTTTTGGCAGGCTGTGCTTTTGGGGATAGATGTGCCAATTGCTCACCTGGAGCTTGTACAATAACTTCACACCAATTAAAAAAAAAGTGGTGTATTTTGCTGTATCCATTTTACAGATTCCATGTGTCACAACCAAAGTAGAGCTCCATGGCAGACACTTACCAATAGGGACTGGAGTAACTTTGAGCATTTTCATCGCAATGTTATTCTCCATAATGACAGATTTTCATATACTACTACTTTTAAGCCTCTGTGATTTTATAACTAGTGAAAGGCCTGAATTTTCTGGTTTTCTTTATTTTTTCAACAATTTCCTGGCATTTATCCTTTCCAGTACGGGTGTTAGACCATGTCTTTGGTAGAAAGGAATTTTGCCTTACTAATCTTTCCCACATTCACTACCATAAGACATTCCCAATTAAGCCCAGATGCTATTAATTGCAGCTTATTGCTTCTGAACTGTCAGAATTGTCCAGTCAGTGCAAGTATTCATGGAATCAGACCTTTTTTTCAGTTCTATGACTGAAGTGCATGGTTGAAGGTCAATGATATGGCGTCCTATTGGATTCATTGGACCAGGACAAGCCTACAGATGGTGCTACCCAAACCCAAGGCTAAATTATAGCACAGATGTCTCTGCAAATACTATATCCACTGGGTGGCTTCCAGGCAAATCAGTAAAATGGTTTCCATTTGAGTAACCTGAAGGTGTTAAGATAGTAGCTATTAGAAACCCAGGAGTTTTAAATCCGCATGTCTAGATGACTTGTTTCTAAGAAGATGTGGAGCTCCTGGTATAGCTGTTCATTCATATTTGGCCTAACTTTGGAAAAGACCTAGGAACCTTTTGGGGAAGAAGTGTGAAACTCTTCACAAAAGTAAAGAGAACACCTAGATAACCTTAATCTTGGTGCTCTAGACATTTATCCGTCTAGGACAGAATAATTGAATGGACAGTCTGAGTCTCCATTAAGAAAAAGGTAATGGAGAATAATTAAACTAGTGCGAATGAACACATAGCATATGGAAAATAAAACTTATTGTTACTGCTTAGGCTAGTTCACTTGAGATAGATAATAGTATCGATGTAATTGATTTCTGTAAAATGTTTGACTGGTGTTGCGCTGCTTTTTGCTTTAAAACCTAGCTAAAATAAAATCAACATGGCATGTATTAAAGGAACTAAAATTTGGAGTCATATCAAATCTCAAAATATAACCGTAAGCAGGGAAACATCAATGAACAGATGCGTTTCTAGCAGGGTTCTGAAGAGATCACTGTTTTCCCTACGATATTTAATGTTTTTATAAAGAACATGGAAGGAAAAAACAATTACTGACTGGGCTTGCAAGAGGCATAAATATTAAGGGAAGAATGATAAATTAAAAACAAGAACCAGTCACTGTTGCAGAAAAACATAAGCCAGGATGGGATTTAGTTAGGTCAAATAGGAAAAATGGTACCAAGAAAGCAGATACATCATAGCTATAAGAAAAACCTGGAAAGGACAAGAAGGTTATGATCAGCAGAATAATATTTTTGGTTTTGCTAGTATTATGATTATGACTACTATTTAATGTAGAGCCCAGGAAGACCTACCTTCAGCAAGGACTGAGTGATGCTGCAGAGATACGTAATAAAAATGCAGCTTCTATCTTCCAGAAGCTGCTAGTGCAATTTTGCATCTAAAAGGCTTATGCAAGTTTTGGATGCATAAACAGGATGGTTTTGAAATGGAGTGAAGAAGCACTCAAACTGGGTGTTAGTGTGATAGACTGGCATATGAATAAGCATTGGAACCATAGACATGATTAAAGGACTGGAAAACCTGCCTTATATGAAATGTTCATGGTGTTCAACCCAGTTAGAATGTCTGAGAGAGGCTAGGAGTATCTTCCTTACACTGTGTAAGTATGAAGCGTTGAAAAGCTGGTAGTAAAGGGTTTTTCCAGTCTGTAAACCAAGGTTATAAGTTAAATATATTCAGACTTGATAAAGCCCCCCTTTTTAACAGCATTGATATAACTCACAAGGTCTAAGGGTTGAATCAAGGCTGGTGGGTTTTTTAAAGTATACGCTCTAGTTAAAAAATATTAATTCAGAGAAATCAATTGGCCTATGTTACTTAGGAGGTCATAGCACATGAGTCCTTTTTGGCTGTATTTATCTCTCTATCTAGGAAATTTACAGTCATATTCTTTTAATCTAATTCTCCCTCTCTTTTCCAATGAAGAACAACCACCCAAAGCTACAGTTATACTCAGGAAATTGAAATTTTAATAAGCTTTGATCTAAGTATCTTACCTCTTAGGGTAATTTATATCCTCACCGTGTTAAAAGAAGTGATAGCATCCTGGACCATTTGCTCTTATTGGTCGCAGATACTTAGTAAGACAAAAATGTCAATGGCAATTCAAGCACACTGTTCCCACGTTTCTCAGAAGGACTCTAGGTACCAGATATTTTTATCTGTTGCCATTGGCTTTCACAACACTCTCCCAGCTAAGAAAATCCCAGTGAAATTATGTTGTTTTAAGATGGGTCACTTAGCTGAAGGAAGGCTCAAAATGCCTTGTGGAGTTTCAGCTGCATAATTTCCAGTGATTATTGTGGGACCCTGTGTTCCTGGGCCTTGGGCAATGCTTTGAAAATGAAGGGGCTATTGCCCAATCTTTATATCTCTGAAAGAAGATAAAATTAGAGCAGTTTTTAGAGTAAGCCCTGCAGGTTTACTGAGCAGCTGCCTTCAAAGGAAATTTCCTTGTCTTGATAAACAAGAAAACAGAAGCACCTGGGTTTGGACACATCATTCTTCTACTTGGGAATATTAGCATTTAAAAATCAGATGGCTGAAAACAAGAAAGTGTTATCATCAATGAGAAAATACCATGTATCTGTATGTGCTTTGTCCTAAAGTGATTTTAAATAGTTCTACTTATATAATCCCATTAGCCCAAAGTAAAAACATCAAGGTTTTTTGAGTAGCTGAGTTTCCTTGGACAAAGCATCTTAGTTTACAGCTCTTCTTTTGACCCTCTTTACAGTTGTTCCAAAGACACTAAGCTCTCTGAAAATGACTTCATTTTTTTAAAAATGCTTTGGGAAATTCTCATTGACTGAATTAAACTATGCTATCATTTTTACAAAATCCTCTTGAAAGGCTTAGCATAGGTTGATTTTGTTCAGATAAACCTAGTTTAGAGAAATCATTCAGTAGAGATTTTAACAGTAGAAGTAAGTGTCAAACCTCTCGCAGGAGCAATTAAATCACAGATAATGGGGATTAATCTAACATAGTACAGTACATGAGCAGGACAGCTGAGTCAAGATGAAAGTACATTTTTTTGTTTGTTGATTCACTTTTCTGTCACTCCAAAATTGCTTTTAGTATGCAGTGTGCTTTGGAATGCAAGGACTTGGTTTTATCTACTGTCAATCAACCAAAGGAGGCCAGGTTTATATTTGGATAGGAATTCAAGTAAGGAAAAGAAAAAGTTCCTTTCAAAAATTTAATCCCTGGGACTGATTCAACTACTGTCAATTGGGGTATGAATGATCGGGTTCTTCTGGGAGTTAGATCATCTCAGTGCAGAATAATGGTCAATTTGTATTTGTTTTAATAGCGTCAATCATCACCTCTAAGTGTCCTTTGCTGGTCATGGTGAAGGTGCTGGCAAGTCTGAAGACAGACAAATTAAACAAATTGCTCATTTGCTTATTAGTTGCGGTACACGAACTTGAATATTCCTTTGCTCTTGACATAACCAAATTCCTGTTTCTGATTTTATTTAAGGTATACTTACTGCCAGGAGCCTAGTGGGAATAGTGGGAATTAGGATAAAAGACTGCAGCGAGATTTTAATAATTAGATACTCACACAGACGTGTCTGTAAGCATCTCCAAATAATAGGAATAGACAAGTCTAACCCAGAAGAAATGAGTCAAGCCTTTTACCATACAGGCTGACACTGAAAGTCTGCAATGTCCACATGACATTTGCTTTCTCTTCTTTAAGCTGTGAGCTGGGAGCTGAAGTGGTACAGCTAGGCAGTTTTAGCAACAAATTCTTCTGAATTACTAAATGAAATGTCTAACAGATGACATGATGTGGAAAAATAAGCCATATTTGTCTGTAAACAGTCTTAGAAAACATCACAGGCTTTTCCTTTCCCTGATCTGGTCACCTAGAAAATACGAAATTGAGCAGTAAAAAAGTATTTTTAGAAGGCATAAGGAAAGTATTTCTGTGCTTCCAACAGGAGACTGAAGCCTGTTGTTCCATGTGATCCTCCTGGCTTTATCAGTGTAACAGAGTGATGCTGATTTGTATCATCTGAAACATGTCTGGAGGGACTGAAAGATCTCACCTCGCCAACACTCTCTCTCAAAAAAAGAAGAGTGGTAACATCTCAGTAAAATTTCTGTGAATGCTTGTTTTTGGCTCTCTTTACAGAAAGAACAAAAATGAGGAGTCAAAGCAAGCTAAAGGCCACAGAGAATTAATGCTAAAAGCTAACCCCAGCCGACAATTTTTTTTTCTCCTGTGTGTCACACTTTTTGGTTGGCAGTGAGTTTTCACGCACCACTGTCTTTAACCTTGAATACTGCAAACTGGCCAGGGAATCAGGACTGTTGGTCTGCTGACTCACAGTAGCTTTGGGCAAACCACGGAGCTAAAGTTTCAAAAGTGTCATGTAAGTCCGGTGCTGCCTCAGCCATTGCGGACCCCTCTGACCTTATGCTGAAGGCACCCCCTCTCAGGGTTGGGAGGGAATCTTAATAACATCTGCTAATTAAGAGTTCGTGGGCACTGCTCCTCTCTGTGCAAGGCGAAGCCTCTCCTGCTTTCTGTGCGTGGGTCAGAGGAATGAACGGGGAGACAAATCCTGCCCTCTACCCTCCTTTATTTTCCACTGCCCCTTACAGCCTTGCTGAAAGCCTTGGATCTGTTTTCTAAAGCAATACCCTCAGAGACTGCTGTCGGGTGCCATGATCCAAAAAGCAATAACCAGTCTGTCTCTAGGTCTCCAGGCTTGAGTTAGTTGTCCTGTCCCACACCTCACTTGCACACTGTTAATGTGATTTCACCTCAAAACACAGGGACATAAATGAGAATGAATATGGAAATCATGACTATAATAAAATTGGAAGAATAATAACAGTGGCAATAACAATAATAGTGATAGTAATAGTAGTGCATCAGAGTCACACGGTGGATGAATTTACTATATTTAAACCAGCAGAAAATGAATCATCTCTACTATGTTAGTCAAATACACAGTAACTCTATGTATACTACCCTTTTCTTCTCCCAACACCCACTTTCTCTAAGCCATCCTCCAGCATTTGCTGCCTCCTCTCCCACCTCTTCCTGTGCTCCTTAACACCCCAGCTGCCTGGGGCTGGCTGCTCAGCCCAACCCTGCATTGCACAAGCCACCAGTAACCTGCCTGTATCTGAGCAGCCTGTGCCTGCAGGACCTGCGCTGGCCGGAGGAGTTCTGCAGGGCTCGGGGGAGGCTGTCTCCAAGGGTCTAAGGAAACAAAACGCCGATGCGATTCTTTAGGCAAGCTTATTTCTTGTGCAGAGGTAAGAAATGACTGGGTTACAATAGCACCTGCAGAAATTCAGGCTGCCTTAACCCTTAACATATATGAACCTCACCAATGAGAGAGGGTTGATCTTGTCTACAAGTAACCGATGGGCAGTGCCAGGACTGTCCTAGTGCCTCCATGTAAAAGTTGTCTTTGCAGTATTTCAGCAGTCACTTCAAATTGCAGATGATTCAGAGTACTAGAGCAAATGCCTCCTTTTCCGTGAAAGATGATTGCTAGATTCCAAAGAACTTTAGTTTTGGGGTGTCTTTTCCAAATTGCCTCAAAGCTAATTTATCTTTTCTTGGGGACTGAATGGCTGAATGAACCCTGCAGTGATTGGGACCCAGCAGTTTTCAGTGCAGGGGTAAGTAAACAGTATTTTATCAAGAGGTCTGTCTCGCAAATGATTTAATCAAGTGATTGCTACTATGAGTAATAAAGTTATATTCTACCAAAACCTCCTACTGCCTTTATTTGAGTAGATTAATTCCTTTGTTCAATGCTGAGGTTAAATAATAAAAAAAAAAAAAAGCAAAGAAAATTGTAATATTTAGGAATGTGCAGCTCCAAAAGAGTTACGGTCTTAAACTGGATCAGGCTAATCTCTAGTTTAGAAATGATTATGTTTGCAAATAATAATGCCATGCGCTGGTGACAAATCATCTAAATTTTAACCTCTCAGCAGAAGGAATGTTGTTAACAGTTACTTAACTTAAGAGGAGAAACAATCTGCCCCCTCCACCCCTGTCAGCTAGAATGAACAAGATCCCAATTCCTCAAAGCACTTTAGGATGTGTATTAGCTAGGTATGTGCCTTTGCTTTCCCAGGGAGCAGTCACTTTTCTCAGTGGCTGGAAAGAACACTTTTGGCCCCATCTTTCTTTGGCATCTAACAATTTGGCATAACTGGTTATTTGGTGCTGTGAACGTAAAGTTTATGGCTGCAAGCCAACAAACTGCAATGCTAATCTAGCAGCTTTCTGCTGCCACAGGAGAAGGTCTTGCTCCCTCCTCCTTCCCACTCCGTGCCTTCCTTTCTTGTTCTTCTTTCTCACAGCCTTGTCCCCTCCACTTTGTCTCACCCTTTACCTCTTTCCTTGAGCCAATTCAACCAGTTAACTCAGAAGAAAGTTGTCCAAATTTCCGATTGTTTCCTTTAACGTTGGGGAGGTGAAGGACTGATGGTGGCATCTGAAGAGCACTGTAGTTGGCAAAAGGTGAGAGGCAGTACCGCATAGCCAGACCCACAAGTGGAAAACGCATGTAGGAGAAGGTGGAATCTACCCTTTCTGTCAGCAGTGAGCTGTTAGACCTATCCACCACACCATGTAGAAGTGGACTGTGGATTATTTTGGGTCTGATTGTCTGCTACCATGAAATGGATGCAAGTGATTGTACAAAAAACATATGGAAAAGTGCCCATAAATTAATGTAGCAATATTTTATTGTCTTTCATTTGGATTCCCTCTACATCCCTCTACAAGCAGTGGAAAATCACACCAAATATACCAACTCTTTCCTGTCTAACTGGAACCGAAGTTCTACTTCCTGCTCTCCCGCATTTGCTACACTTTCTTGTTGGACTGTAAAACAAATTAATGAAAAATTTGTAATTAAAAAAGGGTCCTGTTGTCTTCACCTTACACTTATTAATAAATGGGAATGATATGAAGTATATCAGAACCGTGAAAAGATTGGCTCGTGGGTTTTTCTAAAAAGTGGTGTACTGTGACTTGTGAACATCTCTGCACAAAAGGTTACAAAGAGTATTTGTTGCACTCCCTAAGAGTGAATACTTTGAGTGCTTTTGAGCTCAATTCTGTTAAAGTCTCCAGTCTTAAGTGCATGCATAAGGTGTAGTGGAACTAAAAAAAATCAAGGTTCTTAATATGCACCTTTTTCCAACCAAGCACCCAGTTTTGACCAAACCATTTCTGTAAATTTCAGATATTTTTGCAATGGTTTTTGACCAGAAAGCATGTGAGGGAATTAAATTATGATTCTTCTCTCTGCTTTTCTTTTGTCCCCACCCCACCCCCCTTTTTTTTTTTTTGTATTTACTAATTGAAAAAAAATTATGGATTTTTATGGTGTCTTTTGTCAAAAAGTAGGAAAATGCTTTGCAAATATCATACGCAACTGAATTAGCTAAACCCATATTTGTTTCTAAAACAGGCTGCAGCAGCTGCATGAAAGGGCACAAAAATACTACTAACCAATTTTAACTTAGTACTAAATAATACTTTTGAAGCTGAGGGGACATTTAGTTAGGTATTTTGTAATTACCTGAATTGGAAACTGGCCAAGGCACCATGGTTGATATTACAGCCGTCCTGAAAAACTCCAAGAGATCTGTTTTTGTCATAAGTGAACAAGATTTTGTTTCTTCTTATGTTTCAAATTTCTTTTTGTCTACGTTTTTAAAGCCTCTTCCAACTGCTACTTAACTAGAAACCTGCTGCTTTGAACAAACATCTGAGGACACTTACCTTCTCCCAGGATGCATGTCCTGAAATGCTGCTTAGTTTTATCTTAGACCAATGTCTTGGCAGCCCTGGTGAAATGTCTTTCAATTTGGAGGAAGGTGAGAAAATTGTATAATCTGGAAAAAAAATGCAGAATTGTTATCTTTGAAACCATAATTTCATAACCATCTTCCTCAGGGTTTTTCACTCTACCTAGTATGCATGGGCTCAAATTCAAACACAAGAAAGGTTAAAAAGACGCTTTTTTTTTTGCAGAAAAATTAAAGGGGGTCACGTATAATGGCTAGAAATATGTTTCCACTCCTCTGCTAGGAGGGAATTCTGCCATTGTTTACTTCCTATTCTCACCCTTGGCTTTGCCAGCTCTGGAAACTGGTTATAAAATGAAGCCAATGCAACTCTTGGCAGCAGGCCTGGATTAGCCACAAAGCAGAGTGCATAAAACTCCTGGCTATATCACCAGCCCATGCAGCTGTGATGAGGGAAGACCTCTTTTCAACAACAAAGACCACGTTATTTGCTGAGGAAATCTCACCAGCCTTGCAGAAAGTCATATCCAGCACAGAAATTCATGTCCCCGTAACAAGGAGATGGGTAATCTTCTATCCGGACCCATTGTGTCACCATTGCTTTTGGGCAGGCATGTTTTCTCTAATAGGGGTGCCCTGGCTGGCACAGAGATCTCTGCAGGTGATGCTTTGGATGAGTTGGCTGCTAAAACCTTTGTTCTCCTGGAAGAATCCTCAGCCCCACTGAAGATAGATAGAAAGAAAAAAGGAAAAAGGAGATCCCTGGACCTGTTTCTTGTCTTTTATGTGATGATCATACTAAGCTTGCTGGAAGAGAATGACACACTGACTTCCTGAGTAACGAAGCAGAGTTACCCATGGATACGCTCTGCTCATCTCACCACAGACTGTGTGATCCACAACACATACCATTTTACCCACAACTAATTTAAAGCTGTGCCAGCTTCTTACAGAAACCTACTTACCTGTCTGCCAAAGGTGAAGATATTAAATATGTTCTTACAAATGGATTAACATATGCTTTTGATTATCTGCATTTTCCTTTTATTCACGTTGTTCTCCTCACAATAAGTTATTGTGGGTAGAATGGAGTTAGCCTTATTTTATGCAGTTGAAATATTGAAATGTACACTGTAAAGAAGTATAGGGGGTTTCATTAGAAATTGTGGACTTGCCATTAGTAGTGTATGACAGCACCAGGGATTTTGTCCAGTGCTACTTATTGCACCAGGGAAATAATGCCGGGAAAGGTCAAAATGCTCCTTGGCACTTTCACAAAAATGTCCTGTGAATTTCTCTTTTTTTGAATTTTCCACCTCCTGTATTCTGTGCGTTCTTCTGGATAGTTAGGTCTGAAAGCTGATGGTCTTTGTCACCCCTACTATTTAGTATTCGGTCCCCTCACAAATGCTTTCATGCTCGGGCTATTAGATCAACTGAAGCTGGTTCTAAGAATTCTCTGTCCACCCTACAATGAACAGTTTGTTTCCATTCAAACCAGTAGAAATAAGTATCCGAGGACATGGGAAGATTTTTCACTGGACAAAGCTTTAATTAACTGTTGCATACATATGGACAGGCTTTGGGAGAAAAGTACACTTAGCCAAGAGGAGCTGTAATAAAAAGGAAAGGAAACAGACTTTGGCTACACGATGGTGCCCACCTATCTGTAACATGGAAGTTAATGAAAGCTACATTTGAGTTGAGTTTGCTAATAATTTTAAGTATCTCTTCTGCTATTGACAGGATTCTATGCTCGTAGTGACGGTAAACCGCATGCCAGCGTTTTCTGCTACTCTATTGTCAAAACCAGGTCAGAACAATTCTCTAATGAAAGAAACCAAAATGAAAAATATAATTTTGTAGTTTTCCTGTGAAAAAGAAGGGTTAACTACCTCTATGCTAGTAACTAAAATAGGTCAGACACTGTCCTTCAGTTCTGAAGACAATTGGCTTGACACATTTCACATCGCCATAGCTAATCTCCCCGAGCTCCCCAAAACAGGAGGACTGCATTCAGGACTGCAGGAGGACTGACTATTGGGAATGACCCTGGCCTCTCTTATCTCCCGCTTCTCTACAAAAAATGATCTGGGACTGTTGTATTTTCTCAGATTGAAACTGTGCCCAGGGTTTGTGCTAGTGATTTAAAAGCTCATGTAGTAGCTGTTGGGCTGTGCCCTGGTCATGCTTCGTTAGCTAGTAGAGATGTAGCCTAGGGTTTTTGGATTCTCAGACACACATGGCCAAATGTAGTCAGTAGACACACAGCAAGAATTACCCTGACCTTCAGATGAGACTGTCAGCCAACAGAAAAATGTTGTTTAGTAGCCATTTTCTCACAGAGTTTGTTTAATAGCTTGATGAAAGAGAAAGAGGATAGGAAGCTCATGTGCAATGACATTGAACCTAGATAATTTCCCTGTTATCAGTCCATAGCTTCAAACGCATACACGATTGATTCAAATTGTGAGTGACTACTGGGGATTTTGTCTGAAATATTCAAACAATTTTACCTGCCACAGTTGGTGTCTGTGCTTTGACACATGAAGGGTGACAGATGACTCCACCTCTTCAGAGACAGGGAGGGAGAACAGGGTACTTACCAGCAACTTTTAAGAGAAAAAGGGCTTTATAATAGTACTGATACAAAGCATCATTCACACCATGTGACATGCTTCAGCTTGTTTATTGCTGAAATAGAGGCTGTAAATGTAAAGATTTTTTTGGAACTTCCTGCTTTATGTAAACGTCACATCATAGTAGATGGCGTAGGTGGAAAGTTTTGCAAACATCAATATGCTTTGGTACAGTTGCTTTACTGATGGACTTGAATCAATCTCTGTGTACATACTTTTTATTCATTTCTCTTTGATTAATTTCTCTTTGATCGGGTTATCTCCATGTTCTGCAGAGTCCATTGAAAACTGAAGAATTACATACTCTCACTCTCTCTCTCTCTCAAAAATCTGCAGAAAGGAAGTTTCTTCAGGAAATTCAGGAAATCCAGAGTACTTCCATGAAGCTATTGGCTTAAATAAGGCTAACTTGACTGTGGCGATGGAGTAAGGTAATAATCTCAACTAAAATATATTAGAGATAAAGATATCAGTCCCTGAGGTTGTCAAAACTGTTGTTGGCTTTAGAATAGGGAATTTTCAAATGTACTTAGATTTTGAAGTGCAAAGACAGGCAGTGTAATCTTAAAGTTTAATCTGCTATGGAAAAGACTAACTCAAAATCAGAGGGATATTCTAAGTGATATTGCAGAGATGTAGTGTAAAGGATGATGTCTGGGTGGGAAAACCGTCATAAGGCCATTACGTGATAGTAGATAGCACAAGAGATAATAACTCCCATGTATTTTAAGAGTATCTTTCGAAACATTTAAAGTTCTATTCAAGAGCAATAAAATACAAACCAATAAAACTGAAAAAAAAAATAATGTGGGAGAATTAAAGCCAGAATACGTGGCAGGGTGTAAAAGATAAGCAATATTATGTACATGGCTAAAATCCTGCAATTCTTCTTCAGGGATGTCTCCATTAGACTTTGGTAGGCTTTTTGCTTGATCTATGAAGGCCTGATCCAGTTCCATGTAGAAAGCTGGTGGAACACTGCATCAAGCCCTGAGGAAAGACTGATGAACAGAGTATGTGTTTTTATGTAGGATAATACGATGTTGTATTTCGAGAGTGAAATTAGATAGCTAATGATGCAAACAATATAGTAGTTTGGTGTTCCTGTTGCACTTTTCTATAACATGTGAAGGGAATTTTTGTCCATAAGCAATCTGAAAACTCAAACAGTAAAAATTTATTCTGATGGATTATCTCTTATAACCTCAAAGCCATTAGACATATAAGCATATTTTTATTTCCTGAGAGAGCTGTCTGCATTTGTGGAGGTTCCTTCGCTTCAAGCCAGTGCAAACATCCTAAGCTGAAGCCCACTCTTTTACCCTGTCAGAAGACCTCATCCTTTTTAACTCCTGGCAGTTGTTTCCTGTCTCCGTTATGGCTAAATCCACTTTAGCGAATAGCGCATCCAACAGACCTTATCTGTAGGGCAAGACAGTTGGTAATGGGGATCCTGTGTTCATACTATGCATGTTTTGGAGGAATTTCTTTTGAACTAGCTCTTGTCTGCTCCTGTGGACTGAAAGCTCATTCTGGTTGAAGTGTGTTATTTGATCTCCAGAAGCACAACTTTGGGTTTAGTTATGTTTGAGAGGAATCCACACGTTGTGCTGTGAGATTACTTCATGGTATGAACTGAAGGACAGCAAGTGGGATAACTGCTGCAAATGAATGTCAAAAGTGTGACTGGTTCCTGGAGCAATGATGCAGAGATATGGAGTTCTTTTTCCACATGTATGCTCATCTTACCAGTCTCATGACTTTTTGGCTGACTTTTGGTGAACAGGAGAAAAATCTTGTTTGGGAGAGCTGGAAGAGCTACTGTCCTATGGATACCTGTAGAAATGACTGCAGCTCACTCTGTTCTGCTGTAACAGAAAAACCTCATGATCTTCTCTTTGTCTCCTGGGAGATTGTTTTCTAAACAATGATCCAAATAATGGATATGAAGGGGGATGACAGATACCTTCTGAGGAAATACTCAGAAATGCTGAGTGTGGGACGTACCAGAGATCTGGGGCAAGTTTGGCAGTCTGGCCAAGTAGTAATGAGAAATATGGGAAAGAACATATGCAATTTGCTTTTATAAGGAAAATGAAAAGGCCGGGCAAGAAAGATATAGTTTGGAGAGTATGAAAGCTAAAGAGCCTGATTCCCTATGGATTTGTGTCTTTTAGGTAGAGATTTTTGTGTCTAAAGAATAGTAGCCTCTTGATGAAGTTTCTCCCATGGTGGGGCCGTTTACGAGAGCTCCTGTGGGAGTTTTCTGGTGATGCATAAGGTGTATGCTCATGCTTCTTATCAGCCAGGGCAACTATGGAAGACATACTTATGCACACAGAGTCTTCCTGAACAACCCTCTTTTTTCATGGTAAATATAATTAAAGACCATCCTACTTTCTTATTAAGTGTTCAAAATCTGTTTTAAAAAGATATAAAAATTTAGGTCATTTTTATTACTGCACTGAACATCCATATTAAATATTTATTTTTAAGAAAATATTTTTTAAAAAACCACTCATCTGAGAAAGCACCAGTTTTCACAATTATTTTATTTTATTTTTTTTTAAAAATAACACTATTGTGAAGGCACTCTCTACTTGCATTTTTGGATGGAGATTGTTGTTAGGGTAGCATGAGTAAATTAGCTTTTCTTGGCTTACTAAAGAGAGCTGTGCTGTGAAGCACTTTGATTGTCCATAAAATGAAATTATAGAAAAAAATAAATATGTGTGAAAGGAAGTGCCTCTGTAATGGGACTTTTGTGGAATTTGACTGTAATTTGACTGTGGATTGAAATACTTGCCAGAAGGGCTGGCCAGAAGGGACAAGTATGGGGCATAACTCTTTCCCCAAAACCATTTGCAACCTATCACCTTCTATTGGGTGACGGGAGGAGGCACTCAATGGCTTCTGGGCCTGGCCTGGGCTTCGCAGGGGGTGTGACAGCTGCTGATGCTCCTCAGTTGTGTCCAACTCCACGTGGACACAGCCACCATAAAACTAGAATCATTCCTCACTCTGTCTTGGATCTTGCCTTTGAACTTTAAAGATGCAGAGCCATCTCTTTCTATTATCTTCTTGGTTCACAGAAGTGTTTAAACTCTGCTGAGGTATGTAAAATCTTTTTCTGCTCAGGCTAACATGTTAAAACCACCTGATTTTCATAAATGTCTAGTACAGCTAAGTGTTGAAAGGTCTTTCTTTCATTTGATCCCACTAATACTTAACACTAAAGAAGAATAGCTCAAATAATAGCAGAATTTGACAATAGTAATCACTTGCTCATTGTTTTCCTATTATCTCTTATTTCTGTAAAACATTGATTCTTAGCCATGGTGTAATCTCATTGATTGGTGACTTTATGAGGATGAGAGCCAAGTGAACTTCGTAACTAATCACACTTTTTCTTTAGAAACATGTTTTTTAAAAGAAAGATATTTGGTTTCCTTCTCCAAAGTCTGTCTTTTCTTCCCACTATCATTTCCAAAAGTTTGCCTTTCTTCATTAAAAAGGCGTGAAGAATTTCCTCTAATTAGTTTCTAATGGCAAACAACATCTTGACCTCATTTGTCAGAAAATGCAGAGCTGAACTGTATCATTTAACAAGGGAATACCACACATGTATGATTAATGTACGGCACTTTCCATGACCCTCTTTGACTCCCTTTGTGAATATTTAATGTATTTAGCATTGTATTTTCAATCTCAGATGACATAAAAGTCAAGAGCTCATACCACATGGTGCTTCATCTTATCAAATGAGCAATAATAAATGAAAAACAGAGCTTTCAGATATTTTTACAATAATTACAAAACATAAAATACAATCAAAGATTGTGGAAAATACACGTATTCCATTTCTCTCTGTTCATTTTACATCTAAAAGGAAATGTCCTGAGGCAAAAGGAAGGTGGGGATGCAGAGAGATGTGTGTAAAAAAAACCAAAAAAACCCAAAAAACAACAAAAAAAAACAAAACAAAAAGAAACCCAACAAAAAAAACCTGGCAGGGTATGCTGACTTCAGCCTGGGAAGCAAAGGCACAGTAAGAGAGTGCTTTGAGGAGAACACACCAAAATTCCCTCAGCTGGCAGAGTGGGATGCCCTATTACATCAGCAGTAATAAATGGGTTGACCTGACCGAGCCCATGTCTGTTGGGCTCACAAATCTATTACTAATTTTTATGCATGTAGAGGATGGGGTCAGCTTCTCCAGAACATAAAAACTTCTGTTGATGGAACAACTTGGTTACCATAAGATCCAAATACATACCCCTTTGTCTTCTACAGCACACACCATTCTTCAGGAGGGTGATATTACTTCATGGTCTTCACCTTTGTGATCCCCGTCCTTCTTGGAACAATGCCATGCATGCTAGTCAGACAAAACTCCCATTGAAAGCACTGGAACTTTGCTTGAGTTTAACATTAAGAACCAGCTCTTGTTTTGTCTCAAGGACAAAAGGACAAGGAGGATTCCCACTGTTTTTTATTTAACTTTGGGGCCACATTATAATGCTCAGAACTATCCAAGTCCTTCTCTAAGCAGCAGGGAGACTATGCAGCCTGTATATCCTTTCTGAGGTCTTCTCTCTGTGTGAGCCAGCGCTACCCAAATGGCTTATACACCTTTAGGAACAAATAAATAATAATACAGCTGGTGTAGATTTTGTATTAGCAAATAGGTATCCACTAAAAACTTTCGTTTTTCTTTGGAATTTTCTTATTCTGGTACTGGTGAGGCTCTGCTCCCTTCGTTCACTTGAGTAGATTACAGCTTCGTATGGTATGATTTTATTTCACCTTAATTCATCATGGCTCAAATACATGAGCTCACAATACTAAAGCTCAGGTGTGACTGGAGACTACACTATGCTCCTGCATCAATATAATTTGCTGCTAATCAGTAATTTATGACTGCATTAGTATAATTTGTCACTTTGTGGTGATACGAATTGACCCAAAGTTAGAAGTAAGTGATATGTATACACAGTACTTGCCAAAAAAATTAGATATACTATTCCTTTGCTTATTTTTATTTTCTGGTTTTGGTGAATAACATAGCAGAAACAAGCACAATGACAAGAAATGGAATTCTGGTTTTGTAGGTGTCAATGACAAAATTCTACTTGATTATAGTAAGGGCAGATTCTTTCCATGTATGGAAATTTATTAAGAATACATGTTTGTGACAGGTTATTTGTCTACAGATGTGTCTACATTTTTCTTTGTATCTTTTCTCATTCCTATCAGATATTACTAATTTTAAGGCTAAGTATCTTCCCAAAATGTAGGTTTATTAAATTAAGAACAATAGAAACGCATGGATCAGAAAAAATAATCAGCTAAAATAATAAGTCTAATGGTTTGAGAAGGCACATAATAGGAATAGAATTTACTAACAGTCATCTTAACAATGTGGTGTGCTTGTGGCATAACATGCTTCATAACAGAGAAGAAAAACTAGCTGCATGCATACACAGCGAAATGGGAAAATGTTATCACAGAGTAATTTTCAGCAACAGCTTGTTACATTTCCACACTTGATTTTTGCATGAGTCGTGTTCTGTATTTTGAGGTGTGAAATGTGAATTACAGATGCACTAAGAGACTGAATGATCTGTGAGCAAGACCTGTGCAACTGGATGCTCACGGCCTTCGGCTGGATTCAGGGGACAGGGCCTCTGGAGAGCAGCGTCAAAGACTGGGATTAGGTTACCTGACAACTTTTACTTTAAAATGTATTTTTTGGGGGCCATGATGATCCTATAAGCACTAGTTCTGGGTAGACATAATAAATCCCTTGTTAGGAAACATATGGCAAAAGAAGATCTCTTTTTCTTCTTTTTGAGAAACAGCCACAGTAGACTTTAAAGGTGATAATGGCACCTGCGTTTTTTAAGCCAGCCTTTGAAAACTGATGCTTTTCACTTTATCTACACTCATCATTCAGAGCTATTCCCAAAAGTTATTCTTAGTTCTACACGGTGGCTTACAGCTGTTTATAGGCAGCGATACCTCTGCCTCAGAGCTTGCTATTGGAATGTAGTTTGTGTAATATGCTGAATTGCACAATATAAATTGACAGTAAAGCAGCTGCTCCCATGTAGACCCAGTATCTAACAGAGAGATCATGTTAACAGAAATGAGTGGCCCAAAGAATTCCTATTTTGTAAGAGTCCTCAGACCACCTTGAGTTTAAATGGTTATAAATCAGCTTTATGTTACCCTGCAGAAGGAATAACTCTCCAGACACCTTCTTCTGAAATAATCTTTTCGTATTAGGATGATGTCAGGTGGCAATTTTTGTTACAGATGTGAAGAGGAATATACCTGGTCTCTATTGTGGTACTGCTAGGTCAAACTTCAGCTTAGGCCAAGTCTTCCTGGGTGATTAATAGACACTGCAACAAGAGATATGCTGGAATGGTACCTGTGAAGCAGTAGAGTGACAACAGTATGCTGTTAAAGACACATTGCTCCAGAGTATTAAATGACTAACACTTGACACAATATTTATTCACTTGTCGTTTATCATTCCTGAAATGTTTCAGGGAATATCTTCGCATTCAAACATCTTGCAAGAGATTAGTATTTTTTAGAGTTTTCTCACTGAAAGATATTTATTCCTCTTTGTGCCTTTGGTTCCAGCTCTCCGGAGCTGGTCATTGCATGGGCTATATAAGACTTCTTTCAGTATGTAAAGAGCTTCATGTTGCCTTTCTACTCCTATGATCCCATTAGCTCTGATGGGAGGGTTCTTCGATGCAGACTCCGTTGACAATAATTATTGAGCTCAGTGGCACGCTGTCACTCCGTTCTACAATACCACTTAATATGACATTGTCTTTGTAACACCAATACTAAAGCAACTGAGAATTTTTTTGAGGCTAGTAGAGTTTTTGCTTTGAAGTGGTGCCAGAGGGACTAATAAAAAATTACGGATGTGTCTCATGCTGTTAGTCTGTCCACTTAATGTGGCCTTGGTCATACTCCTGTTTACAATTTTTCTGTACACAGAAAACATCAGCAATACAGTATCATCTTTCTTATCCCTCTTTGCCTGGCTTTTCTTTCCCTTAAAGATGCTGCTGAGAGCTTTGAGGCCCTCCGCTCTTCGTGTCTGAGGGCTGTTGTGCAAGGATAGCTTGCTGTGAAGTGTGAGTTTGAAGTTTCTTCCTGATTTGCACCCAAACAACCGCTCTTAGATAACCAGCCACCATTTGGGCTAATATGATCACATGCCACAGCCATTTGCTGTTAGCTATAAAACTAGTTTTCTTTTATTTTTCTATTATGGTGCCCAAGCTTTTCCCTCATCCTTTTTTTTCCTACCCAGAGCATCTGATTCCTTACCATATTAGTTCTCCCTTGTCTTGGCTGAATTTCAATACTAGCAGATCTGGCTTATTTCAAATGATCAAGACTTCTTTTAAACACTCATGTCCATAGTACAGTAGTACTAACTACAGAAAGCCCAATCAGGAATGGAGAGGAAGACAGAAGCGCAAAGTGGATATAAAAATGTACACAGATCAATCTTCCTGAAAAGCTGCCCAGGGATTGATTTCCCTGGGCTTTTTAGCACGTTGTGGCACTTCATGTAACTTTGGATTTTGTGTTTTTTGGTAGCGTTACTGCAATATGGCACTGTTTGATACTACTAAGCCACCAAAAAAAGGTTTGGAAGAATGCAAAATGAGGACTAGTTTCAATAGATATGTCTCACCATATAAATAGACTCAAGAGAATAATAGCATCAGCTGTGCTGGGATTCCTTAGTGGGATCCATTAGCATGACCATGATGGATTATAGCCTGGGTATTGTAACACTGCGTATAATACCACTTGACATAGAATTTAGGATATCTGCCGTGAGTAAAATCATTTGATTGCTCTGAAGCTTATGCATAACATGAAAGCAAAACTTTCTTATCAGAGATATGGTGTTTGTTAATATGCTAATGACTGCAGGATTTTCCAATACAAGAGTGGCAAGGGTTATATAACTAACATTTTAAGATAGTTCACAGTTACTTCCATTTTATTCGAGCATTACGGTCCTGTGAGCTGTAGACGTGCCTCGGTAGATCATCACATCATTACTGGATATTTGGAAGAAAATAATTACATCTGGAGAGATACAGAAAGTTTTATGAAGAATGTCTGATTTTGTCTACTGTGTTTTCAGAGAACATTTTATCTGAATGTAATTGCATGAGTTCTTACCGATTCTTAATTGTACTTCGAGCTGCAGATAAAAGCAAGGTCAGAATCTCCAGGCCAAATGAAATTTTTGTTTAATTTCATTTGCATAAAGGACACTAGTCATAGCTGATCATGTTTTTGCTAAGGAGCATCAGTGTGATTTTGGAGTTTAGAACAAATCTGAAGTCACGTGAGTTTCATTTGTGGATTTAATGTGAACATGCTCGAGCTGCTTCTCTAAAAATCATTGTTCTGGTACAATGTCACATACATAATGTAACATCTTAACACGATGCAATAGCAGCTGCATGTTGTCATATTTTGGATCAAATGTAATATAAACACTATTATGTAAATGTAGTAGAAACACTGAATACTAGAGAAAATTAAAACACCCCAGGGCATTTTTTGTCATAGCAAAATTGTTGTTGTTCTCTTTTGAGTCTAGTAGTTAAACAAATGTTTCACTTCTTCAGGTCATTTCTCTTAAAAGGTAAAATTGATGGTGGAACTTGACCTCACTGGTGGAGTTATATTTACAGTGAAAGCACATGTTTCTGCTTCTCCAGCTGCAGGGCGTCGCAGCACGGTGCTTCTTGGCACATGCTCTCACAGTCCTGTAAGACCACATTCAGGTGGTGCCTTCAGGACTTTCCCACAGCCCAGCCCTTCTCCGTCTTCTGGGTTGGCTTTTATACTCTTTTCCCCTTTATTTCACAGACAGTTGAACATACATAAAAGTAGTTGCAGCAAAAGATCTGCTTTCACGTTGTCTTCCTTTTGGGCAGTGGTCCATTTCTGTTTCTTGGGGAATGTGTGTGGGTTTTTTAGCCATCTTTTTCCTGAAAGGAATTTCAAAAGATTCTCACATTTACTCCTGGAAAGGGTGGCAGGCTTACCCTCTGTCGTCAACGTATTTTAAGTCAAAACACAGCAGTATTAAACTTGCTTTCTTAAGGGACTGATCTAATGGTTCTTAGACAGATGAGTAACTCTTCCAAAATATCGGTCTGACTCATTACTTTCTGCCCACATAAAGCCCCTTCTGGTTTCATTTGGCTTAGTGACATTTTTCACTTCCTGTCCTAAACTATCAGAGAGTGTTTCTGCAAACTGTAAACAGTGGCGGAGTTTCCACCTAAGAAACTTCTGCAGGGGGTGATGTGTGGAGACAGTTTAAGCAGAGCATGCTGGAAGGCTTTGCGGTGTCAGAGGTAAGGTAGATTCCAGGTGAGTGGTCAAGTGAACTTCAAAATCCTACCTTTTTTACAGGAAACATTAAAATAGGGCTGTCACCCTTCACAGACAGATGGCCATCCTGATTAAGATGCATATTTCCCTGTTGTTTTTACAACACAGTCGAGGTAGATATTTCATCCCCTTCTCTGCATTTGATTGCAGCGACTCTTTCTCTCTCTTTGTGCTTTGTTGCCTGGAGAGCGCTTCTCTCCCCGGACCACTGTCACAGGCCACTAGTCTGTGACAAAGCTCAGTCTCAGTCTCCCACAAAGCTGAAAAAGAGAAAGTCACAAAAGAGCCCTTTTTTCTTCCATTTGGGTTTTGCCTTTTCCCTCACCCAGGCTGCAACAGGGACTGCGCAGAGCACGGGGGTAGCTCGCAGCAGAGGAGAAAGGGAGCAATGGCAGGGGCAGGGGCTGGCAGCAAAGCCCCTGCCCCCGACACACAGGCTGAGGGTCTCACGTCAGAGATGCTGCTGCTTTCTCTGCCTTTGCCATTTCTGGACCATTCGTCTTTGCCTGCATTGCTGCCAGTTCTTCCCCTACCTTTCTTCAACCTTCATAGTTTCTGAAAAGTGACGAGTATTTTATTTTCCTCCTTCACACTCACGAGATTGATGCAAGCAAGGCTCAAGAATCCAACTACTTTGTGACAATTCATTCAAACAGAAGTAGCATTTTTGTTCTGTTTTTAGAAATATATAAATCAACTGAAATTATGTTTATGGGAATAATTAACTGAATATTACAGAATTTTATACAGCTGTTTTCAGTGGACTGACAGCACAAAGGTGTGCTGAAGCCACCATCAGAGCTTAAAGCTAGCTAAAGCTAATTCATTACCACTAATGACATAACCTGAACTTCACAGAGCACTGCGGTAGAGTAGAAAAACCACCTGAGAATCTGAGGCTGGGATTGTAGCTCACACTCACTTTCAGGTTCCACAGTGGGTATTGCTTAGCGATTGATAGTTTCACTTGCCATATTTAGATTGCTTGATGTTGATCTGTTGATACAGAATTTCACTCCAGTGAAGACACAATCTAGACGAAGTCAGGGCTATGACAGACCCCAGAATCAGAGGCTTCCAAGCATCCTCATCTCCTTTCCTTTATCCTTCCAAGCATCCTCATCTCCTTTCCTTTATCCTATGAAATATCCACTGAAATTCTTCACTGACAGGGAGATGGGACTGATGAGTTAAGGTTGGATCCAATTGTGAATGAGAATGAGAATGTGAATGAGAATTTATGTATCTCTAGTTTTCTTTTGCAAGCAGATTTGATGCACTTTCTGAGAACTGCCTCTCCCTTAGGGTGCCTGATCGGTGATACTCGTCTGAGCTTTGCTGTGAAGCTTTGCCTGGCAGATGTTCACAGAAACCATCCTCTAACAGGGCAGAGATGATTGCAAACTTCAAATGATGTTTTTGTATTTGTCCTCCTTTTCTTAATACAGTAGCACTGAAGTTCAAGCACCCAAAAAGGAATTGGGAAACTGAGGTAAACTTCCTTCTCTTTTTGATGGTCAGTGGGAGAGTGGTATTGGGAGAAATCCAAATGATAAGATAGGGATACCTTCTTCAGTTGAGTACTACTGTTTTTCTCTGCCTTCCATAGCCTTCATGACCAATCATCTTAGGACTTCTGGACTAGGAGACCTCAGTGCATCGAAAGGGCCCAGTGCTGAAGATATTCAAGCTGACATCACTTTCCTGCATGGGCTTTCCTTGTAATTAGAAGGATAAAGATGCTTTATTGCTTCATTCGAGGAGGAGAGAGAAGGGAAAGAGTCACTTCCCCTCCTGAAGACGGAACGGGAGAGATACTAATTTTATTCCAATTGATGTATTTGGCTGGGGAAAGCTGAAGTCTTGAGCTCTATTCTTCATACCAATGACCTTCTCCAATGGCTGTTTCGTTCAAACGTCAAGAACAGCTAGACACAGGCATAGAGTATATCTCTCTTAATTTGTCTCTTGAATGAAGCTTTGATTTTTATTTTACTAGTCTGATTAGCAATCTAATTTCCATGTAAGGCAGCAACACTTAAAACTCTAAATGAGATATCTACCTACTTCATCCATGTTTTGGAACTTAGATTATGTTTAGGACCCTTAAATGTGATGAGTTGTCTGGTTGTTCTTTGTATTCATTTACTTCTGGGCTACAGTTGTGTACAGGAAAATATGATCGTAACGCACTTACAATCTTAACCTAAGCAAAGCAGTATGTTTTTTGGTTAAGTTCTGTTATTACTTAGCTTCACATGGTGGAAAACGCGACTTCACTAAGCCTTTTTTCCTTCATAGTTTTACACAGTTATCTGAAGTCAGTCCTGGAATAACTCCATTAAATCTAATGAAATTAACTTCGGCATTGGTTTGGCCCAGTGTGTTTCTATTTTGAAGTGATAAATTGTTCATAAGAAGCACAGTCTTTTACTTTGCATGTGGTTAATTTCACAAGAATGGCAACAATAATTTCTGAGGCTCAACATCCTTGAAAGTATCTTTGTGGGTCATGCTGAGAATGAAAAATATTATATATACATAGCATCAAAGGCACCAACATAAAGCTATAGTTTAAAAAGTCAGCATTCCTGTGGTATTAAAAGGAATTCATCTGAGGAAAATGGCAGAAATCATTCCTCTGAGAGAAGAAACACTGAGCAAATGTATGCACGTTAAAATGCCTAAATGTTTTACTGTTGTCTATAATTGAATTAGGTTCCAAGTGAATGAAGGGAAAATAAGACTGTTTGAAAAAGAGCAATCAGTTGTACTAGTTGATGGGGGATCAAAAAGGAAATGCAACAAACTGATGAACCTGTGGCTCTCCTTCACCTGAAATTAAGGCGATGTTCAAATAAATAAGGTCATGTTCAAATAAAGCCATTAAAGAAATTTTCTTCAGGATTGTATCCAGGGTGTTTTCACGCGTACAAATAATAGAATCATAGAATATGTCGAGTTGGAAGGAACCCATAAGGATTATCAAGTCCATCTCCCTGCTCCTTGCAGGACTACCTAAAACTGTACCATATGACCAAAAGTGTCATCCGGAAGCTCCTTGAAGTCTGACAGGCTTGGTGCCGTGAACTCTTCTCTGGGGTGCCTGTTCCAGTGACTGACCATCCTGATGTACACTCTGACCACAAAGATGTACAAATACGTCTTTGACAGGGAATTGTCATTGCTATTTGTGAGGGGAGTGGCCAAATCAATAGTTTATTAAAAAGACATGAATAATCTCACTTCACACTGATTTCTTATGTGGTTTCCTTACCATGCCAGGAAATTCTGTGCTGAAATCAGGATATACAATGTTCCTAATGACTAGATTCAGTTTGGAATTAAAATGCTTTAGTGAGTGCTTCTATTTACAGACTGAGCCATGAATTACAGCTCTGTTCTCAACACCCTTTCAAATCAAGGAAATAAGTCACAGAGATGTTAAGTTCCTATGTGTCCTACTGAGCTATTTCAAGATAGGTCCTAGAATTTAGATAATGTGATAAACTCGCCTTGAAATTACCCTGCTCCTATTGTAGCATTGTTCCACTTTGTAAAATTCTTCAAAATCCATGCAAAGTGTAGCAAACCTAATGGTAATAGATCTTTAGTCCATGGCTAGTGTATTTCTGGGGAGATGCAACACCTGGGTTTCTGTCGTCGATCCAAAATGCACTTATTGAAAATGGAAAACCAACAGAAGATAAAAGAGCAAAATATTCTACAGCCTGATGGCTAAGGCACTTTCCTGAGAAGAAAAGTTAATGAATAATACCCAGATGTCATAACTATTTTCTATAGTGTTTTTATGAGTAGAGGCATTCACTTTCTTTAACTGAAATGAAGTGCATAAGCTTAGTTGGAAAGTTTGAATTAAACATTTTACAGAAACCAACATTTTTTGTTGTTCTTTGGATTCTTTCCAAACTGCATTATTTTCTGATTTAATTTTCCTAGGATCAATGAGTTTAAAATCCGTTTTTCACAGGTTCCCGTTACAGACAAAATCATTCAATCACAGAATAATTTAGGTGATAACTGACCTTTGGGGGCCACCTAGACTAATCTCCTGCTTGGAGCAAGACTAACTTCAAAGCTGTATCAGGGTGCTGGGACCTTATATCACTGCCTTATCTAGTCAAGTTTTTAAAAACTTCAAGAAGAGATTTTTGCCTTAATTGTTCTTAGAAAAAAAATATTAGCTCCTGATTTCTTTATTCAAATAATTTTGGGCTGATATGTGATAAAAAGCTGTAGTGATAAGACAGGCTGACTTAAGTACTAGCCATCAAGGCCAATTTTAGCTTGAAAAGTCTTGGGTCTCTATACAATGAAGAGATGAGATGTGTCTTCTTCCTGGTGTTTCAGAATAGAAACCTGTACTAGCAACTCTGGGCCATCCTCTGAAGGAGGTTCCCTCTCTGAGCCTAAAGAACTTTCCTAGGTTTGGGTTATCCTTTGATCTTCCATATTTGCAGAGTGTTCTTCAAAACAAGCTTGCAGGAAACTTCCTGTTTCATTATTTTGAGGTGTTTTGATTGTATTTGTCCTTATACAAGAATGCTTGTATGACTCCACCACATGGGTTCATTTTATGCTTACTGTATAAATTGAAACTTGTTTTGATTTTGAGCCAGGCAAGTCACCATTTATTTGTGTGTCACCATGTATTTGTATGTGCTTGCAGAAATTACATTGTAATCAGTTCCACTATTTATTTTGAAATTCATTCTCCATTCATTTGCTTGCGTCACCAAGAAGAAAAAAAAAAACAACAAACTTTTATAGACTTCTGTGAACATTTACCAAGAGAATTAAGCAAGATAGCAGTTTGTCTCTGTCTCACAATAAGAGCTTTATTCTCCAGTTTCTGTTCTTGAACAGTTTCTGATTTTGATCTCTGCTATTTCTGTAGAAAATCTATAGACTCTGCAAGACATTTGCTTTCGTTTACAAGACATGATACCCCACAGCCTGGTGCCCTTGTGTTGTGACTGCCTCCATATTTGTTGTGTTTGTTGTTGCTGCCTCTACAGTTCATTTACTCTTGCATTCAATCTTTCTGACTTCGCCTCCACTTTGTATCAGATATATTTCAGTCCTTCAACTATTTGTAAGCACTTTGGTTTCCAGTTCCATTTCACTGAAAACATTCCCTTATTTTTTTTGAAAAGTCAGGTCAATTTCACTCAGTGACGTTCCCTTTGACACTGCTGCTCCAAAAATAATTTCGGTTTTAATTAAGCTCTTTGTTAACCATTGCATTCACATTACTTAGTTCAACTAACTCTGATCCCCACCCTAAAGACACTGAAACTTGCAGCTATGTCCTATATTTTATTCTCATAGATTTTATGTAAAATCTTTTTAGATTGTCTCACATACCATTTAAGTTCTTTGTCTTCCCATAATGCTTGAATCTTAAATGTATTCTTTTTATTCATTCTTATTCTGTGTATTTCTCTTCTACTCTGTGTCCGGTTCTCAAGTCTAGATAAAACAATATACTTTTTGTGGTCTCAAATTATCTATAGCTTAGTCTTTCTCAGAATATGGCTCCATTTTGGCAGTAGAGCAGACCTAAAAGCTCACTTTCAACAACAAAAAAATTCTCTTTACCTTCTCTCGACTGTCTATGCTAGCTCTGTTTCTTGTTTAACTACTTGATTAATGGATTCAGCTGATTAAATAAGCTGAAAAATTATTCTTTTCCCAGGTTAGTTTTCTTTCCCGTCAGTGATTTGAATTGACTGGATCCAGGGAAAAGGAAAAGGTAGGAGGTGGAAGACAGTGGCAAATGCAAGAGTCTGTCTTTGTTGTGGTGCAGAATTATTGGGACAGAACAAATGTTCTTATGGAACTGCAACTTTCATAGTTTTTTTGAGCTAGGCACTCTCCCTAGCAAAACGTAATAAGCATTCCTGCTCTTTCCTGTGCCTTAATTTCTTGCTTCATAAAATTTATTACTTATTATTTAAGATTTCTTGATATGCATGGTCATAATGTGTTGATATCTATGATATCATAGATCTTCAAATTTAATTTAACCCTGAGCATTTGTTTTTATACACATTGACTAAAATACATTTTTTCTTGATACTTGTTAACACAGGGTTAACAAGTTTTATTAAGTCTACAGCAGATTATCAAAGATAAGATTTTGCAGGTTACAGGTATTTGATATTTGATTACTCTTTTCTCTTTAGAGATTTTCCAGATCTCCTTTTCGTCCTGTGATTTAGTTTCTCAAGTCTTCAGGTTAGGTCATTCCTTCTTTTCCATAAATATTCAAGGGGAGTATTAACAGTTCTTGATATGTTGTTGTTCTTGACCGTTTTGACTGTTTTCCACCTACTTCCATTGTCTGAGTCTTCCACAGATAAATCTTCTCTCTGAAGATTAACTGTGCTTTTTTTGTTTGGTTTTTTTTTCCCCTTTCTAACTCATTATATCACTCCGTAACTATAGTCTAAGAAACAAAAAGCTTTATTTTTATCGTTCCTTGCTCTCAATCTGATAACCTTTTTCCCCACATTGTTGTCTTTCAAAAACCCTTTTCAATTATTAAACCTTATATCTCCTCCACCATGACATACAAATACTTCTTTTTTGGTTTAAAAGTCTTTTGTCCCTTTTTTCTTTTTTTTTTTTTTTTTAATCATGTCTCTCAGCAGAAGGCGACCAGTCTTTGACGCATAGTCACACTGGGTCATTTTCCTACCATATTGATCACATCACATTGTGAGTGATGTTTATACTCTCTTCATCAGCTTTCCTTATCTCATCTGTGATAGTCTTCTCTCTGCGGTTTTAACACAATCTTTTAAAGTTTCAAGGTTGTTCATCTGCTACATCAGCCTTTATTTTGGCTATCTTTGATATCCTATGTTATAACTGACTCATGTCTGTTTCGTGTGGTTCTTTAATGTTGCAAGTCTTGTTTTCTCACACTTTTTTATTTGCTCTAATGAAAGAGTGGCCAAAGTCACGGTTGCCTTTCAACAGTCAGATATTACTCCTGCCTCTTAAATCAATAGATATACAGGACTGATTGTGGTACATAATTTTTTTTTTCAGTGACTTTGTTTAGCATTTTCAGATGTCGAGTGAATTTATTGACTCCTGCTTCTGATCAATAAAATGTGCTTCCAGGAAAATCTGGAAGTGTTACAGTCATCTCTACCACTC